>NC_064810.1:114372023-114453884 GCF_023721935.1 Panthera uncia | reverse complement strand
GGGGTACATATATCTTTTTGAATTAGTGTTTTTGTTTTCTTCAGATACTCAGAAGTAGAATTGCTGGATTATATGGTAGTTCTATTTTTAATTTTCTGAGGAAACTCCATACTGTTTTCCATAGTGGCTGCAACATTTTGCATCCCCACCAACCGTGCACAAGGGTTTCCTTTTCTCCACATTCTTGCCAATAGTTATCATTTCTTATCTTTTTGATAATAGCCATTCTAATGGGCATGAGGTGCTATCTTACTGTGTTTTTAATTTCCATTTCCCTGATTATTGAGCATTGTTTCATGTATCTGTTGCCCATCTATGTATCTTCCTTGGAAAAGTATCTATTTAGGTCCTCTGCCTATTTTTTATTTGTTTTGTCTATTTTTTAAATTTTTAGTTGTGTAAGTTCTTTTTATATTTGGATATTAACCTCTTATCAGTTACATTATTTGCAAATATCCTTTGCCATTCAGCAGGTTGCTTTTTCATTTTGTTGATGGCTTTCTTTGCTGTGCAAAAGTATTTTCGTTTGATACAGTCCATATGTTTTATCTGTGGAGACAGATCCAAAAAAAATATTTCTCAGACTGATGTACAAAAGCTTGCTGCCTTTATTTTATTCTGGATTTGTTATTGTTTCTAATCTTATATTTAAGCCCTTAATTCATTTTGACTTTGTATTTTTGTATGGGTATAAGAAAATGGTCCAGTTTCATTCTTTTGTATGTCGTCCAGGTTTCCCCACACCATTTATTGAAGACACTCTCTTTTACCCATGGTTTGTATATTTATGCCTCCCCTGTCAAAGATTAATTAATCATATAGACATGGGCTTATTTCTGGACTATCTGTTCCATGGATCTATGTGCCTGCTTTTGTGTCAGTGCCATACCATTTTGACTATTATACTTTGATAGTGTTAGCTTGAAATCAAGGAGCATGATACTTCCAGCTTTGTTCTTTCCCAGGATTGCTTCAGCTATTCAGGATCTTTGATGCTTCTATACAAATTTTAAGATTATTTGTTCTAGTTCCATGGAAAGTGTCATTGGTATTTTGAATGGGCTTGCACTGAATCTGTAGATTGCTTTGGGTAGTATGAACATTTTAACAATATTAATTCTTAAAGTCCATACGAGATTTATTAACTTTGATGCAATTGGAAATGGGATTGTTTTCTTAATTTCTCATTCTGATAGTTCATTATTAGTGTATAAAAATGCAATGGATTTATGTATATTCATATTGGATCCTGCAACTTCATTAAATTCATTTATTCTGATTTTATTGGTGGATCCTTAGGGTTTTCTATATTCAGGATCATGCCATCTACAAATAGTGACTGTTTTACTTTTTTTTTCTAATTTGGATGCCTTTTATTTCTTATTCTTGTCTGATTGTTGTGGCTAGGACTTCCAGTACCATGTTGAATAGAAGTGGTGAGAAAGGCATCCTGTCTTGTTCCTGATCTTAGAGGAAAAAAGCCTTTGGCTTTTCACTGTTGAGTATGATGTTAACTGTTGTTTGTCATATGTAGTCTATTTATTTGAGGTATGTTCCTGTATACCTACTTTGTTGAGAGTTTTTATCATAAATGGATGTTGAATTTTATCAAATACTTTTCTGTACTATTCAGACAATAATATAATTTTTGTTAATGTGGTATATCACTTGGATATATTTGTGGATATTGAGCCATCTTTATATCTCTAGAGTAAATGAGCAACACTTGGTTATGGCATATGATCCTTTTAATGTATTATTGAATTTGGTTTGCTAGTATTTTGTTAAGGATTTTGCATCCATGACTAATTTATTTGATAACTAGAAGTTTTTAACTTTGAACCTCTTCGCTCATTATGCCCACCCCCTCAATTTTCTTCATCCCTGACACCACCATTCTGTTCTCTGTAATTATGAGTTTTGTTTTATGTTGTTTGTTTTGTTCTTAGATTCTATATATAAGTGAAATGATTTAGTACTTGTCTTTCTCTGACTTATTTCACTTAGCATAAAGCTCTCAAGATCCATTCAGGTTATTACAAATGGCAAGATTTTATTCTTTTTAATGGCAAAGTAATATTTTATTGTATATATCTTCTTTATACACTCATCCACTAGTGGACATTTAGGTTGTTTCCATATCTTGTCTGGTGCATTAATGCTACAATAAACATAGGAGTGTATCTGTCTTTTCAAATTAGTGTTTTTGTTTCCTTTGGATAAATACCCAGAAGTGGCATTGCTGGATCATGCGGTAGTTGGTTATGTTTTTAATTATCTGAGAAACTTTCATACTGTTTTCCATAGTGGCTGCACCATTTTGCATTTCAACCAACAGTTGAAAGGTTCCTTTTTCCACGTTCCCACCAATAGTTACTATTTGTTGTCTTTTTTATAATAGCCATTCTAAAAGGCTTGAAGTGATATCTCACTGTGGTTTTGATTTTCATTTCTCTGATGATTAGTGATGTTGAGTGTCTTTTCATGTGCCTGTTGGCCATCTGTATGCCTTCTTTGGAAAAATGGCTATTCAGATCATCTGCTCATTTTTTAAATTGTGTTGGTTTTTTGGCTATTGATTTGTATGAGTTTCTTATGTATTTTAGATATTAACCCTACTAACCCCTTATTGTATATATAATTTTCAAATGCTTTATCTCATTCAGTAGGTTGTCTTTTTTGTTTTGTTTTGCCTTTTGCTGTCCAGAAGTTTTTGAGTTTGATGTAGTCTCACTTGTTTATTTTTGCTTCTGTTGCCTTTTCATTTAGAGTCAGATATAAGGAATTCGGATTTGATTTTGAATGGAAGCGAGCCACTGAAAGATTTTGAGCAGAGGAGTTATAGGACCCCTCACTGACAATTTGAAAATGGCACTTGGTTTGAAGTATTGGGAATAATGATAGAAGGGCAGACTATCTAGAAGACTGTTGAAGTAAATCAGGTGATGGTGATAGCAAATATTGTGGTTAAGAATGAGCAGGTTCTGAAATACTTTCAGAGTAGAAAAAATACATTTTACTAATGGATTTGATATAGAATATGAACAAAAAAGAGACATTTGAAAGTATGCTGACATTGTTGGAAGGTGGATTTTCCATCAACCAAAATCAGAAAGATTATGGGAGGGAAACAAGTATGAGAAGAAAGTTTAGAAGTTAATTTTTGGAGGCAACAAGTTTGGGATTCCTATTAGCTATCCAAGTGGAGATGCCAAGTGGGCAGTTGGACATATGTGTTTAGAGATTTAAATTGGAGCGTTGCTGGCACAGAGATAAATATATGTATAAAACCTATAAATCTCGTTGAGATCACAGAAGATGTGAATATAGATAGAAGAGGATGAATTACTGAGCTCTAGGGCAAGATTAAGAGGTAGGGGGGATAAAGATGAACCAGCATCCAGTTAGGAAACTAGAAACCATTTGACTATTTTCAAATAGCAATATAATATGGGCAGAAGCTCCATCATCTGCTGGATGTTATCCATAAAGTGTTCACATTCACAACAATTGTCACTGCCAGAACTCTAAAACTATTGGCACATCCTGCAATAACCTTCAGTGGTCCAGAGTTACCCACTGCTACCACTAACTCAGCTACGTTCAGAACTCTGGGACAAATATTGGAATCACCTGTGCTTTTGCAGGAACCCATAGTTGCTCACCTACTGCTGTCAGAAGAGAACACTTTCTACCTGACAGCCTTCATATCTGGGATAGGGTCTCCATTACCAGAAGACAGCTAGAACCTAGTTGGTTAAGATAGTATATGAAATGTAATTTGCAGTCTTCAACCTGACTTTACAAAAGAAAGTATAGAAGAAAGAAGAGTATGATAGGGTCAAGTGCCAACTAGGAATGTCTGTTCACTTCCAACACTTTGATTACTCCGTACCCATACACTTTCTTGCCATATTTAAACTTCTGAATAGCAATAATAATGCAGAATCATATTTTTATGAATATGACCCAACTATTGCTCACATAAATGACAGCACTTTCATTCCCTCCCCCCGACAAAAGTAGGAAAATAGTATTAGTAGTTGTAACTATTTTTGGAGAATGTTAATTCCTCTTCTAGTTCAGTTGCAGTTTCATCCTCAACACTCTTTATTTAAAATAATAGGAAAAGGAGGAAAAAATGTGTCATTGCGCACAAGACAGTGTTTGACATTTATGAGTTCCTTTTTCTACTATCGATTCCTTTAACCTCACCTGGCCAGGATTTCCCATAGTAGTATGGCCTAACAACCTGAACATTTATTTCTCAAGGTCCAGTCTCTAAGTCATCCTCCCTTTATTGTTTATATGTAGTCTTCTATTAACATTTAACACTTAATATTGAAATACCAAGAGAGATCCCACATACTTCATTGGGTCCTATACAAAGCTCTCTCTCCTTTGAATAACTTCCATCTATTACAGCAGAGTAGATTACCTTCTTTTCCTATTGGCATGACGAGCCCCAAATACTCAGGTAGCTATCACAATTTCCATTTTCAAAAATCATTTTTTGTCCCTTGTTGGAATTATTTCTCCCTTTTGAACTAACATTTTTGAACTAGTATAGCCCAAAGGTTTCAGACAGAAAGGAAAATATTAATGAGTTATTAAGTTTGTAAGAAAAAGGGCATTCTAACTTCCATCTATTAATTTCTAGATCTGTATATACTGGCCATAAAGGACTGTTGGTTCAAAGTATGCACTGCATTTTTTAGGAAAGTGCACAAATTTGCAAGATTTTGCTCTTCAACTGTCAGTGAATCTTCAGCAAATTATTTCATGTTCCATTGTTCTGCAAGGCCACCTGCTTCCTTTAGTATGGTATGCTGTAAGAGCAATGAATATCATGGATATGAACTCATTGATTTTTTTGGGGGGGGATAATAAATGAATTCCTTAGTCAGAAACATGGAATGCCATAATAGAAAATAAGGCCTTTAATAAATCCATTGATGGCAGTGCTAGAAAAGTAAAGCAGATAAGAAAAGAAAATATTAAGTAAACAAATATCCATCTCTGCAAGGACCCCTCCATGATGGAAGTATCCAATGTAGTCACTTTGCCATCAGATGGACAGATAATCCCCAGAATTCAGGTAGCATATAGTGAATTCATCTTTGGCCTTTGTAAATGGCAAGTTAGGCACTCATTAGTGGCAATTGACAGAGAATTTTTGTTGAATGGAATATTTATTGCTGAGCCCATTTATACCATCTTTTTTTGAAGCCATGGTCATGTTGTACATGGATTCACTGGTCTTATACTGGGGTTACTGAGGATAGAAAAGTCAACTGACATTCATAAAATGGATCATTGTCTCCACCCAAAGAATCTTATCTGCAGTGGGTGTTCTTTTGTGAATAAAATCATGAAATGCAAATATCTTAACATACTGTGTCCTTTCCAATAAACTTATCCACAAGCTTTGTTCTTTTTCTCTAATCTTCCCATCTTATTTTGTAAGTCTTTTACTATCTATTCAGAATAGAGAAATAAGGAAGAATATAATTTATAAAAATATGCTTTATTTTTCCACAAATTTAATTAATTTTTAATTTAATTAATGTAATTAATTTTTGGTTACCTATACCAGGCCCTCTCCTGGTTGTTGGTCATATTTTAGTGACTGAAACTGCAAGGAAATCAAAGGTGAACAATGCTCAGCAAAAGGGATCTTGTTATCAAAGAGCTTACAGTTTAGTAGTGAATACACTAATCAAATAATTGCACAAGAATGTAATTCCAAACTCTCATAAGTCCTATGGAGAAGAAGTCCATGGAGTTATAGAAGCATACAGCAGATCTAGAATAGTGGGTCAGGGACAATTTTCCTCAAAGTGATTATTTAAACTGAGATATAAGGTTGTGTTCTGCATGGGTTAATTAAGAAAAAGTTTAGAGGCGGGGGGGCACCTGGGTGGCTCAGTCAGTTAAGCATCCGACTCTTGATTTTGGCATAGGTCATGATCTTGTGGTTTGTGAGATGGAGCCCTGCATTGCGCTCTGTGCTGACAGCAGCCTGCTTGGGATTCTTTCTGTCCCTTCCTGGCTCGTGCGTGCATGCACACTCTTTCTCTCTCCTCTGTGCATGTCTCTCTCTCAAAAATAAATAAACTTAAAAAAAGAGAAAACTCTCAGGATGGGGGAGAATATATTTCCAGACAGAGGCATATATAAAGGCCCTGAAGTGTTTCAAGCATCTGACAGAAAGCTAAGTTACCTGGAGTGCACAGACTAAGAGGAAGAGTGGTTTGAGATGATGCTGAAAATGTGAGATGTGAAAAACAGCTTATGCAGTATTTTGAAGAATAGGTGAAGAATTGGGATCTTCAAACACAGAAAAGGCAAACCTTTGTAGAAGCAACAGAGAGATATAATGAGATTTAAAGCAATGCCTCTGGCTTTTATATAAAGAAAAGATTAAAAGGAGGTAAGAGAGAAAAAGAGGAAATCATCAATGGCTAAAATATCACCATTAGTAATATAATTCTGTTATATTTAGACTAAGTGGGCTTTGGGGTGTTGGCTTTGGAAGTCAATTACTGTTTACAATACTGAATATGTGGAAAAAACAGTGCTTCTCTCTACTTCACAACTCAGGCATCTAGGGACCTCTGTTTCTGACATAGTAGTCACTGTTCTATATAACTCTTCTCTGCCCACGACACATTCAGTATATACATGGGAGAGAAGACTGTACAAACACGCATGATTTGGGAATGGCTTCTTGAAGTGATGGTGGCAACAAAATAAAACAAAACAAAAAAACCCACAACTCTAAAGGCACTGGTACTAATGAGTTCTGAACTTCCTGTATGGAAAGAGGGTAGCTAAGAAAGGCATGGACTTTACTGAAAGAGTAACTTGATTTGGAATATCAGATTCATCCCTTGTTAACCATATGCCTTTCTGTAAATTATTTAATCTGTTCAAGATTTGGATTCCTTAGTTTGAAATAATTGTTTGGTTTAAAATGTATATAATAACACCTAGGGCAAAGGATCATTACAAGGTTTAACAGGAGATAATGCTCACACAACACAGCATAGAGTGAAACTTAAAGAAAACAACCTACACATTGTTTACTCCCTTTGATAAAATAATCTGAAAGTCTAGTGATAGAATCTTCAGGTCTATTGATGTTACTTCCACATAAAGATATCATTGCAATTTATTGTATATCTTTTCCCCATAATTGTATTCCATTTTCATGTAATTTCCATTGTTCAAATTATATCATAGACAGAGCAAAGTAGGAACTAGATGTTCTAAATAAAGCTAAAACATCTAGAATATGGGAATTATGCTGGATAAGAGCTCAGTAAATACTGGTTAATTCATACACTTATAAAAATGGAAAGCCCTTAATCTAGAAAAATGACTTTATTATTGTTAAATTTGGAAGTCTTGAAATTATAAGATTTTTATTCATCAAATAGCCAGAAAAGCTTTTGTGTTCTTTATCAGAGAGAGGAAAAACTAAAATAGTACTTGAGAGTCTTGTAAAAGTCAAACTCTGTGGGAAGTGTTTCATGTATTTGTTCACTTTTCTTGTCTTCTGAAGTATTTGCCATTTGTGTTTTCCATAGTATTTGCCATGTAAAATCGTTGCCATTTTACACTGAAGTAAACAGAGATGGGGGGTGGGGGCATCCAGGAAAGTTCAAGACTGTAACATAATGGTATTCAATCAGTAACTAAAAGAGCCAGAATTCCAGGAAGGACTCAACTGGCTCATGTTCTCTCCTTTCTTCCCAGTTGCTTTCTGAGTCAGCTACCAAGAGGTCCTGAATTGCCTTTGCACACACACACTCTCTCTCTAAGGCTGACTCAATTCTCCTGGGGGATCAGAATATGACAAGGGATGAAAACTACTTCATAAGACAGTGCTTTCTTCATGTTATGGAATCTTCAACAGAACCCAAAAGCTAACAGGAACTCAGCACCAGAATAGTATATGTAAATTTTATAAGTAAGCACACGTTAATAATTCTTCTTCCCTACTTCTTTCTTCTTTCATCTATTCATCTCAGGAGAAATTGTTCTCATGAGGAACTACCAGAAAGTACCTAAGTATGGTATCGAAATATCTGCTAGCCAAGGAGTAATAATGTATATGATGTTTTTTTATGACAGGCATGTTTCCCCTGGATGTTGACTAAAAGCACATATGACTTAGTTATTATGGAGTATTCTAATAGCAGACTCCTTTTTTAGCCTATATAGGTCCCTTTGGGAGGATGTGACATTTATCCAGATGTTTAGCCAAACCCACTCTAATTAATCCGTATATACTTAACAAAGAAAATAAAGAAGTTAAAACAAAAATTACTTGGAATCTAGTTTGGAAGAGAGCTTGCCTTAACGATTTTGATAATTTTCTGAGGCTTGATTAAAATGTTATTCCTTGCAAGTTATAAATTTTAATGATGATTGGTAAAATTTCAAAACCTTATTCATACATGTTAACTACATCTGTGTGGAGGGGTGTTTTTTTTAACTGTGAAATGAAAACTGCCTGAAAATGTTGTTTCTATAAATATTAAACTCAGAAAATGAGATTATAGGAGGTATAAAATAGAGAGTGAGGTGTTAATTTAAAGATGTCTTCATGGAGGCGCCTGGGTGACTCAGTCAGTTAAGCATCTGACTCTTAATTTCAGGTCAGGTCATTATCCCCTGGTAGTGAGATCGAGCCTTGTGTCTGGCTCTGCACTGAGTATGGAGCCTGGTTAAGATTTTCTCTCTCTCTTCCTTCTGCCCCTCCCCTGCTTGTGCACATGCTGTCTCTCTCTCTTTCAAAAAAACATTTTTTTTAAGATGTAAATGTCTTCATAAATTCTGCCTTTAGGATCCAAAACTTAGAAGATCCAAACAACGACAGTCCATGGTTCTCCATGCTCAATGAGAATTCCTTGTTCAGGGACCGTGGGTCGGAAAAATGACCCATGCTTTCATGAAGCCTTTGTCTTTAGTGACAAGCTTAATGAGTTTGTATATCAGGAAAATTCTTAAAGATAGGATCTGTATGCCCGGTGTAAGTGTACCATACATACAACATGCACACATGAGAATTATTACATATTAAAGTGAGTTATTTTTGTATCAGGAAAACTTCTCATAGGCAACTTTGCTCCAACATAAAAGGAATCATCTTAGGAAATTTTACTATAATGTTAAGTAAATCTTTATCTTTGAACATACAACAAATTGAAAAATTTAAAAATCATTGCGCTCTTACTTTGCAATGCTCTGTTTGGCCTGTTTGAAGTTAATGTTTTCTACGAAGGAAGAAAGTCTATTTTTTTTTTAATTCTTTTTAGTGGGAAAAATACACTACCTCAGCAAATCAATCTCTGCTCCTTATATGGAAGATGGTGTGTTTGTAGATGACACCTTAATGTTGTCCATTTTGATGCCCAGTGGGTGAACACAGTGACTAGAAACTATTCTCTCCCCTGGCATTCTTTTGGTGGCCCAGTAGATAGATGGTGACATCACCGGCAGAGCTGTGAATATAATGTAAAGGTCATCTCTAGTATTAAACTGAGGTCAGGGAAGATTGTGAGCACGATGAGACAACCTTAAAGTGCTTTATACACCCCAGGCTATAGAATCCATTTACAAATGTGTCTTCATTGTACTTCTAGTCAGTGATAGAATTAACTGGATTTGCACTTTGATGTAGAGTGAAGAGAAAATCTCAGTACTGCTTCCCTTTTTAAAGCTCACATAAAATACTTGTATTTTTTTGTTGTTGTTCTTAAGAAAGATGCAGAATATTTTGTGTAACTTGGATGGGCTTACATTAAAACATATATATATATATATATATATATATATATATATATATATATACACACACACACACACAGCTATTTTAACCATGAAAACAGTATATTCTAATTTTCTAATTTCTTGAATGGATGGAGAGACATAAAATTAGAAAAGGCAGAATGCATAAGATTGTGAGTTCCATGTTGTTCATAGGAACTGCTCCAAACTCTTGTCTCTGTTGGAGTACAGAATAGAATGATTTGCTTCTGAATGGAAGAGGCAAATGGAGGTAAGTGACAAAATAGCCAATATACATTGGTGTCTGAGGGAGAAATTGTAAAACAAAATTATTGGCTCCTCTAATGTAAAGTTTTTAATCCAAGTTTCAAACACCGTCATTGGGATGTTTTTTTCTCCATCTCTCTGCTCCATTTCCTCAAATAGACACTTCCCTCCTTGGGGGTAACTCCAACAATATTCTCAAAGGTTCAAGTAAAGGGTAAAAAAACAAATCTTTCTTTCTAGGTCTGACTGGCTCAGATTGAGTCATGGGCTGATCTATGAACCAATTTTTATGGCAGGAAAGGATTAAGAGGGTGCCAGGTAGGGCTTCCCCCAAATGAACTCAAGGTGTGTTACCCAAAAAAGAAGGACTCAATGGCAGGCAACCAACTCGACAAAAATTTTCTTTACATCAAGAACAACTTTAATGGGTCCAAAAAATAAAGGATGCCTCTGCAGCTTATCAAATTGTGAGTTCAAAGAAGAGAAATTTCAAGTGTGTTTGAAGAATAGACAGTGGATCAGAATAGCTAGAAGATACAAAGAAGTTTCTGTAAAACTGTAAGAAAATTAAGACTGAGTTCAGACTGTGACAAAAATTTCATGAGCCAATGAGTTTGGGTTTTAGTTACGTAATATTTGAGGAATCAAAACCAATAACTTGAGGGACAAAAATGTTATCTGTGCCTTGTATACTGTCAGTATACCTTGTATACTGTCAATGAAGGATGCATTTTAAGAAAACTAATATGGGGCTCCTGCGTGGCTCAGTTGGTTGAGCATCAGACTCTTGATTTCCACTCAGGTCATGACCCCCAAGTCGTGGGATCCAGCCCCACACTGGGCTCCACACTGAGCATAGAGCCTGCTTCAGATTCTCTCCACACCCCCTCCATTACCCCTCTCCCCCACTCACTCAGGTGATCTCTCTCTCTCTCTCTCTCTCACCCTCTCAAAAACAAAATTAAAAAGAAAACTAATATGATAGCAATTTATATCCCAGAGTGGTAAGATAATATAGTTAGGATTCTGCTGAAAGAAGTCAGTAATGAAATTCAAAGAACCTATCAAATTCTAATTTGTCAAAGTGTTTTTTTTGTCCATACTAATAAATTCAAATGGCATTGAAGCTTTTGAAGTTTGTTTAAAACTGTTAGGAGAGTTCAAAGTAGATTCTCTCCTTTTTGTTTGCATACTGACTCCAACTGGTTCAACTGATTGTAAACAACTCAAACCAATTAAGAGCTAATTTAAAATTGTTTTCATATTGAAAACAATTGAAAACTTGCATGATCGTAAGTATTTGGAGTTTTTTAAACTACTGTTTCCTTGAACATTCATTCTTGGAATTAAGTTGGAGGTCTTTTAGAACAGGGGGTTAAAAATTATTGAAAATTTGACAGTTTGAGTCTACATGGGTGAAAAATTGGAGCAAGCTGTGAGAAGTACAGAGCCTACCCAGTGACATCTTTTCTGCACACTGAAAATCAATCCTTACTTTGGACAGAGACACTTAACAACCCTTTTCCTCTCACATTAGAAAGAATGAAGAGAAAATTCAGTCTTGTGCCTCTTAGAGTCTGTTTTCCACTTTCTAGTTTGAAGTTTGTGTCCTGCCCATTTTTCCCCCTCCCCAGTGGAAGACAAGTGACACTTTCTGTCCACTCAAGCTTGTGCCATCTGCCCGGATCTTGTCTCCTGACCATCAATCAAACCCTTTTTTGGAATGGACTCTCTCATGGCAATAGCCCAGTTCAAGCATCCCAGGGGCTAATGGACCTCACTCTTTTGGGCATTTCCAGTCCGTATCTAGCCACAGAAGACAAAAATTTTTACTCTGAACAAAAAGAGGCTGAGAACGGAGTGAAGGACTTTCTTTAAATGTATTTAGGTGAGTTATTTCATGTGGATAGTATAGTTCTCAAAATGACCGGAAATAAGAGAGTCCTATTTTAGGAATGATCTTACAGATTCCTGGCGCAAGTCTCTTTAAGCCTTAGTTTCCTTGTCCTGAAATCTGTAAAGTTCCTACTTCCCAAGGTTGTGAGGATCATATGATGATGCACTCAGTCAGTGTGCCCAAACCGATCTCATGCACATATAATTCCCAACAAACAGTTCCAATAAGAAAAGGATCTAAGAAAAAACACTTGATATACTTGGCCAGGTATGTGTGTGGTGGAGAAGAGTGGTGGGAGAGTCCTGAAAGATGTGGCATTTGAAATAAATTTTTAATCGGTAAAGGGAGTAAAGTATTTTGCAATTTTATATTTTAGAGTGTCATGTTAGACACGAGATGGCAGAAGGTAGGCAAGTCAAGTGTGACCCTGAGGAATGCTAGCATATTTGATGGCTTAGGAAAATTTCAGGAAAATAATGTGGCACTTAACATGTTTTTAAGTATATCCAGAGTGGAAGCCTATAATTCAGGCAAAGCAATCCACTGAAAGCCACTAAAGAGAATTAGAGATTCAAAATAAACAATTAGATAACAGGAGAAATGATCATTCAGTGGACATTGCCCCTAGTAGTTGTTAATACTTCCTGAAACATGCAGGTTGAAAAGGTTAGAGGAAAAAAAAAAATCTAGGAAAGGTCTCAGGAAGAATAGATTAATATATTTACATAAAAATCTCTTAGTTTTAAGAACTGGGTTTATACTGGGGCAGATATGGAAAATTCAGACATTAGAATTCAACTGAATTGTTCTATCATTTAAAATATAAAATGTTTAAGAGCCTATATTACATTCATACATTCGCGTTCATTCTTTTGTGGCTATATAATCATTTTTTTCTCAATCAAAGGAAACTATCACCTTCCTTAAAACTTTTCATGAAATGAACATTTGTAATTAAAATGTATTCCACACATATTTAGCTCCCATACCTAGTCTTTTTTACTTGATAGCGGGCCAGGTTAGAAGATTTCAGAGGAATATAAAGTGTCATTTAAACTCAGGGCAGACGCCTGGCCAGAACTGGCTGCTTCTAGTCCCTACCCATCCCCTCTTCCAGAAAGCACTAGCACATGGAGAACCAGAGGCGTACCACCTACAATACTAATACATGCCACATAAAATTCTTACACTTTTGATTTTGTTTCAGTTCTCTTAAGCCCTACAAGTTAAAAGGTTAAACAACCAGCAAACAACTCCCTGAGTACTTCCTATCAATTATTCCTATCAACTTCCTATCAATTATTATAACTTTAATCACAATTTTAGAGGAAATAAGAGTTTTGAATGGAAGGTAGAAAGGAAAAGTATTCCATGGTATGACAAATAATAAAACTTACCAATAATTGAAACTTTACTTTGTTTTAGGTCCACGGCATATTTATCTTTTGTCAACCTTACCCAATCTTAAGATACAGATTCTCCTATGTTACTCGTGAGACAATAAGGTTTAGTGCAATTAACTGACTTGCCCAGAGATAGACATTAGTTACCTGATGTACCAAACTTTGAATGCAGGCATTCTTTCTTTTTAAAAAAAAAAATGCTATTTTGTGGGGGGAGGGGGGGCACCTGGGTGGCTCAGTTGGTTAAGCATCCAAAGATTTAGAAAAAGGATAATTGAAATTCCAAGGAATGAGTATAATGATATGAGGTAGCACACATATTAAGAGTCCACTGGAGGGGCGCCTGGGTGGCTCAGTTGGTTAAGGGTCCGACTTCAGCTCAGGTCATGATCTCATGGTCCGCAAGTTTGAGCCCCGCGTCGGGCTCTGTGCTGACACCTCAGAGCCTGGAGCCTGCTTTGGATTCTGTGTCTCCCTCTCTCTCTGCCCCTCCCCTGCCCATGCTCTGTGTCTCTCTGTCTCTCAAAAATAAATAAGCATTAAAAAAATTTTTTTAGGGGTACCTGGGTGGCTCAGTTAAGTGTCCAACTTCAGCTCAGACATGATCTCGCGGTTGGTGGGTTCAAGCCCCACATCAGGCTCTGTGTTGACACCTCAGAGCCTGGAGCCTGCTTCGGATTCTGTGCCCCTCTCTCTCTCCCTCTACCCCACTCATGCTCTGTCTCTGTCTGTCAAAAATAAATAAACATTAAAAGATTTTTTTAAATGCTGTTTTTTTGAAGACTATTTTACATATCATCAAAATCACATTTTAAGTGTACAACTCAATGATTTTTGTATTTTGACTTTACTGAGTGGTGCAACCACCACCATAAATTAATTTTAGAACATTTTTACTCCCTCACTAAGATTCCTCATGACCATTAAATTTTTTAATTTTTTTTTCAAAAACAGTTTTTAATGTTGTATTTATTTTTGAGAGAGAGACAGGCAGAGCATGAGCAAGAGTAACAGAGAGGGAGACACAGAATCTGAAGCAGGCTCCAGGCTCTGAGCTGTCAGCCTCAGAGGCTGACGCAGGGCTCGAACTCACAAACTGAGATCATGACCTAAGCTGAAGTCAGACGCTTAACCAACTGAACTATCCAGGCACCCCTTTATTTTTTGTTTTTAATTGAAGTACAGTTGATATATAGCATATTAGTTTCAGGTGTAGAACATAGTGACTCAGCAGTCATATACATTATGAAATGCTCACCATGATGAGTGTAGCCACCATCTGTCACCATACAGTTATTACAATATTATTGACTATATTTCCTATGCTGTACTTTTCATCCCCATGACTTATTTATTTATTTATTTATTTTATGTTATTTTATTTTTTTTTAATGTTTATTTATTATTGAGAGACAGAGAGACACAGAGCATGAGCAGGGGAGGGGCCGAGAGATGGAGAGACACAGAATCTGAAGCAGGCTCCAGACTCTGAGCTGTCAGCACAGAGGCTGACGCAGGGCTTGAACTCACAAACTGCGAGACCATGACCTGAGCCAAAGTCGGACGCTCAACCAACTGAGCCACCCAGGTGCCCCATGACTTATTTATTTTATAACTGAAAGTTTGTATCTCTTAAGCCCCTTCAATTATTTTACCCATTTCTCCATTCTCTCACCTCTGGTAACCACGTCCTCTATATTTATGAGTGTGTTGTTCTTTTTTGTTGCTGTGTACTTGTTCATTTGTATTGTTTTTCATTCCACATATAAGTAAAATCATGTGGTATTTGTCTTTCTCTGATTTATTTCACTTAGCATAATACCTTCTAGGTCTATCCATGTTACTGCAAATGACAAGATTTCTTTCTCTTTTATGGCTGAGTAATATTCCATAGTGTTTTATCCATTTGTCTATTGATGGGCACTTAGATTGATTTCCAATATTGGCTATTGTAAATAATGCTGCAATAAACATAGGGGTGCATGTATCTTTTCAAATTAGTGTTTTTGTTTTTTGGGGATAAATACCCAGTAGTGGAATCCTGGATTGTATGATACTCTTATTTTTATTTTTTTAAGGAACATTTATACTATTTTCCACAGTTGCTGCACCAATTTACCTTCTCACCAGTAGTCTACCAGGGTTTCCTTTTCTCTGCATGCTCACTAACACTTGTTCTCTCTTGTATTTTTGATTCTAGCCATTCTGGCAGGTGTAAGGTAATATCTTATTTTGGTTTTAATTTGCATTTCCCTCATAATTAGTGATGTTGAGCATTATTTCATTGTTTGGTGATCTATATGTCTTCTTTGGAAAAATGTCTCTTCAGGTCCTCTGCCCATTTTAATTGGATTATTTGGTTTTGCTGTTGAGCTGTGTGACTTTCTGTATTTTGGATATTAACCCATTATTAGATATATCATTTGCAAATATCTTCTCTCATTCAGTAGGTTGACTTTTCGTTCTGTTGATCATTTCCTTCTCTGTGCAAAAGCTTTTTAGTTTAATGTAATCCCAGTTGTTTATTTTTACTTTTGTTTTCTTTTTTTTTTCAACTTTTTCTTTTTTTTTTTTTTTTAATTTTTGGGACAGACAGAGACAGAGCATGAACGGGGGAGGGGCAGAGAGAGAGGGAGACACAGAATCGGAAACAGGCTCCAGGCTCCGAGCCATCAGCCCAGAGCCTGACGCGGGGCTCGAACTCACGGACCGCGAGATCGTGACCTGGCTGAAGTCAGACGCTTAACCGACTGCGCCACCCAGGCGCCCCTACTTTTGTTTTCTTTGTCTGGGGAGACATATGCCATTTGACAATCCAGCCTATTATAGGGTCATATTGAGCCACATGATGAAGAGCTGTGTTTTAAATTTTCTGACATGGCCATCTCACCCATCCCATCAATCAATAAAAGGGTAGAGCCAGATCATATTTAGGAGATGAAGCTAATTGTTTCAAGATAGTCTATTTTTTAAACATTTTAAGGTCTTGAACATAGTTTCTTGGTTTATTACAAATAACAAAGATCTATCACATTTATCCTGAAGACAGTGGCTTTTAATCTTGGTCACACCTGCCTGGGTCCTGCCCCAGACATTCTGATTTAATTCATCTGAGGTCTGATCTTTACATCAGTGTTTAAAACATCCCAAGATAATTCTAATATTCCTCCAGTATTGATAACCACTGTTTTAAGGTCTTGGTTAAGAATGCTAGAAAGAAGATGAGTATGGGAATGGTTATGGGTAAAAGAAAACAACTGAGTTTACAGAATCAAATACTCTTTTTATTTATAGCCTAGACATCTAATGTATTTTACATGCTAAATCATGTAGCCACACAGCCAAGGTCAATTTCTGATAGTAACTTTAAATATTTTTAAATTTTAAATGATTCAATCATTCCAGACAAAATATATCAATATGTTTTTATTGAATCAATCAATATTTCACACATCGTCGCATAGTATTTTATCCTTCAGTTATCTAAGAGTGATTGAAGAGATATTAAAAATTTTAAAACACAGACTTCTTTCCACATACTTTTGATTTAATTAGTGTTTCAAAGTTTGAAAATAAAAGAGTCTGCATTTTTTTAATTCATTGCTGAAACACTAATGTTTTTGCCATTTTTTAAAAAATGTTTATTTTTGAGAAAGAGAGAGAGTTTGTGCCCACACGCATCCATGAGTGGAACAGGGGCAGAAAGAGAGGGAGAGAATCCCAAGCAGGCTCTTCACTGTCAGTACAGAGCACAACGTGGGGCTTGATCTCACAAACTGTGAGATCATGACCTGAGCCGAAATCAAAAGTTGGATGTTTAACCAATTGAACCACGCAAGCACCCTATGTTTTTGTCATTTTTAATGTGAAGAATGTAGAAGGAATCTTTTATAATGGCTATTTTTTATCTCTTTCATTTCTCTTTGATCCAGTGTAAATCTGAGATTTCTATAATTTCTAACAAATATAAATATAGATTTAAAAAAACTGCTTACTGCTAAAAATGAGTTATATTCCTAGATAGTAGTCTTTTCAGGAAGTTTCTGTTTTGTTTTGTTTTGTTTTGCTTTTTGTCTGACTCTATATTTTATTTGAATTCTATTATTAAAAAGTGCATATGTCCTCTAAGGGAAAAATAATTTTAAGATAGTTGTAAAAAAACCAGTTTGATTATAAGACCTGCTTCTCCTTTGTTTACAAAGTTAATTTGTCTTGATTCCTTAAATAGACATAATGTGGGTCTTTTCCTAAACTTCCCCGGAGCAATTAGGAGTACTTTCTGTGCACTGGCAAAAACAAACAAACAAACAAAAAAACAAACCTTAATTTTCATAGCCTGGCTTTAACAAAATGCTAAAAATGAGCATCCAGACCAAAACTTGGAGCCTTAAGGGCTTGTGAGAGTCATGTGATAAATGGAATTCAAATAAGTTAATCTCATGATCAGCTCTCTGTGGCCCAGACCATCTGTGGATATTTCCATGTTTGTTTTGTTCATGGCTTGAATCAATATCATAACTTTGTGAAATGCCACACTGGCTTCCAGGTACTGGAAATAAAAGCAAAAGCCATACTGGGCCTGGATTTTCCTATCACAGGAATAAGTCAAACACTATAACACACTTCTGAGAGTATTGAAGTGATTAATATTACCACTACAGCCTTTGAAGATAGAGATTTTTTGAGTCCTATCACATTTCTGATCCTTATTCTGGCTAAAAAGACTGGTGGTACCTGAAGAAAGATGGTAGATGATTGAACTTGATAATGTTATGACTCCTGCTACTGCTATTCCTGGTGGGGGCGCCTAACTACAGAAAATGAAAGTGTCTCCGGTACTTGGTGTGCATGAAATGGCGAGTACGTCTTACTCCTTTGCATATACAGAAAGTTAGAAAAACATCTTAAGGGGTCAGCACTACTAATATAATATTCTACCTCAAGGATAGAAAACATTCCAGCTAAATTCTTTGACCATCCCACTTTGCCACAGAGCATCAGTCTGATCCACTTTATTGGTGCCATCACAATAATATGATCTAAAGAACAGGAAGCAGTAAGAGAATGTGATACATTGGAAATAAATGAAAAGTAAATTCAAAACAAAATGGCAAAGACCGTATCATAGAATTTTCTGGGGTTCAGTGGCACTGAACACGTTGAATAATCTCTTCCTCTTCCTCATTGTACTTTGTGTCCTAAATGATTAACAGGGAGGCATTAATCCCTAGTGAGTACTTGGCAATATATACCATCTATAGGTGTCTTCCTCCAAATCCTTTACCAAGTGATCCAAAATTTAGTGGGGTCGGAAGTGTACAACCCAACTGGTCCAGACCACAGTTAAGTTCTGCCACTGACTCTTTTGATCTAATGAACCAATGCTACTAAAAGCATCTTGAGGTCCTAGATAGATCATGTAGAAAACCCTGATAGAGCAGTCATAGCAAAGATCAGTAGGGTTTTTGAAGTAGGCCATATCTGCTTCAGTAAGTTATTTCTTCTTTGAGTAATATTGAAAGTCATGTGATAAATGGAATTCTGGTTGGACTGAGCTCTTGTTAGAACTTGAGAGATCAGCTGACCAACTGACCTGAGAAGTCCATCTTTTTTTTTTAATGTTTATTTAATTTAAGAGCCTGGCATGGGGCTTGCCGTCATCAACTGTGAGATCATGACCTGAGCCAAAATCAAGAGTCGAATGCTTAATGGACTGGGCCATCCAGGCACCCCCTGAACTGTCCATCTTGAAATAGGTCCTATGTGATCTGATCAGCCATGGAAAAGAGGCCTTGCCTGAATAGTTCTGGAAAGTCTAGATAAGTCCTTTAGGGAAATGCTTACACTCCCAGCATATCTTTTCCTGCCATGACACTGCCTTTCCTCAATCAATACCAAAGATTAGGGCCCTCATGTGGAGTCTCCCTTCAATTTGGAAATAAGGAAACTGGAGAGAAGTAGATTATAGCTAGCTCTGACAAAGTGTGGTCACCTGCTGAAAGTGACAGTTTTGCCATCACAGCCCCATTCAGAGTGGAGCCCTGAAGGAGAGTGGAGAATGGAGCCCCTCCCAGTTAGTAGCAGAACTTGAAGCAGTACATTTCACTGTTATGGTTGAGATGATTAACCCTGAACCTCAGGCCTAGAGTAAGTGTAGGAAATCCCTCTTGAGTATATTCTAGTTCTACCTTGCCAAGAAGTAAAACTTGTGGCATCCCTAGCCCACTAGAAGCTCTGGACCCTCAGGAACAATGACAACTTGAATCACCCTAATAGGTAAAAATCTCTGAAAAGTAGATATTGAACAAGAGAATATGAAATAGCTAGTGGAGGAATGAAGTCAAGAATACCAGCTCTGACTTTTTGGCAATTTTCTTCTGTTTTTAAAATTTTACTTATTTTGAGAGAGAGAAAGTGGGCATGTGTGCGTGAGCAACAGGGTGGAGGCAGAGAGAGAAGGAGATAAAGGATACCAAGGGGACTCTGCACCCGATAGTGCAGAGCCTGACACGGGGCTCGATTCCACGAACTGTGAGATCATGACCTGAGCTGAGATCAAGAGTCAGACATTTAACTGACTGAGCCACCACACTGGCAATTTTCAAAAATTGGGAATTTAGTGTATTCATTGCTTGCTGAACATATGATATTTAAAATTCTCTATTATTTTTTATTTTTCCTCTCTTATACATATGATGTGTTGAATGGCAGATATACACATGACTTTCCTATACAGGTTGTACAATCTCATGAGAGAATGTGATAAAACTAGAGGAAAATAGACTACCCAGCCTCTCTGCATAATATCATTACTGGTGATAGCACTGATACCAGTTAATATCACAGATACCAGTGATAGCATTTTTTCATGTAGGAGCTAGACATGACTTTGGAGCTAGATATGACTTTGGATTATCTCCCATTAAGAGGAAAAAAACACCTATTTGAGGTCTTACATGGGAAAGAATCATGTTCAGGGAGCCATTTTTTAAAATCATATGTTTCAAAGGAAAAGATGTTGTTGGAGAAAAGGATTTAGGGAGTTACTGCTATCTAGGATATTCTATCTTTCATGAATACCTTTCTTTCCCCACCTCTAAAAAATAAATTGCATCCCTCAGGCTACTAAGATGAATTACATACCACGATAGAATATTTTTCTTGAAATTTTAGCGTTGATCAGTCGCATATTGGGTGGGTGAAAGACATTAAATTTTGAGTAATGTAATGGTGACAAACAAGGTAGAAATTGATGAGATAAGAGAAGAGATCTGTATCCTCATTTTACTTTTGCTTTGATTTTGTGAGCTACGCCAGTGTCCTTCCAGTCTTTCTCCCCTGCCTTTCTTTACTCTCCTCTCCTTCAGTCTTCTTTTTTCTAAGTTTCTCAGAGTTATTTTCTGTTTCTTGCAACCAAAGTACCTTAACTAATACAGAAATGGAATTACAAGCAATAAATTCTTAGATAAATGCAGACATTTGGAATTGGTTAGTGGCTGAAACAAAAAAACATGGAGCTATGCACAAAGAAATGAAAGTGGGAAGGAATCTTAAAAAAAACTGCAAGCAGTGGCTGGCTGGGACCTGGGGATCTTGAAGAAGAAGTTGGGAGAACAGGTGGCTTTTGCCATAGACCCATTCAGAGGATGAAGAATGGTAGGCCCACCCAGTAGATTGGCAACATGTGACAAGCCTAGGGATGGAATTGGAGAAGGAAAAGCTCAGGCCATATGTGCTTCAATATACAGGATGAAACTCATGATTGCTCTCTAAGTATGTGGAACAGTTGCTTATTGCCTGTGGTTATATAGCTGAGCACCCTGAAAACGAATTCCAAAGATGCATTTTCTGTATTTCTGAATTACAGTATTAGTGAAATTCACAAATGCTCCGGGTCATTTATGTGAAAGCAAGGACATTGACTAAGAGGGGTGGACTCATCAGTATAAATTAGTAGTAAGACATTGGCATCCAAATCCCTGGTTCAAAATCCTATCTCTGTCTACCTCAAATAACTGTGAGATCCTGAATAAGTTCCTTAAATTATCTCTCTTACTTCTCTAGAGGAATACTAATAACACTATTACTAAAATTATTTAGAGGCGTCTGGGTGGCTCAGTCGGTTAAGCGTCCGACTTCAGCTCAGGTCATGATCTCACAGTTCGTGAGTTCAAGCCCTACGTAGGGCTCTGTGCTGACAGCTCAGAGCCTGGAGCCTGCTTCGGATTCTGTGTCTCCCTCTCTCTGACCCTTCCCTGCTCATGCTTTGTCTCTCTCTGTCTCCAAAATAAATAAAACATTAAAAAAATTTAAAAATAAAATTATTTAATACATAGATGTATTTTGAAGATTGAATTAGCTAACCCACATAAAACACTTAACATAATGCTTGGTACATAGTATTCAATATATTTTAGCTATTAATTCAAGCGATATCTTTAATAATTTTCAAACAGGTGATAGAAAATTTATAATTAAACATTATAGATTTATCAGACACTTACCCTGATAGAAACTCTTCATGTTTCAAGAAATTTAAAGTGTGTTTCTTGCACTCAGGGAGTTTCCAATTATTCTGGGAAAGCTGAAATAAAATGTGAAAATTTAAATGACAGTGTAGAAGATAATGGAAGAAATAGAAGATCAATGTAGTGAGACAAAGATTTAACAAGATTAGTGCCAGATGAATGTTCTTGGTTAGAAAAAAAAAGTGTTATACTTTTCTTAAATATTTTTTAAAAATCTATTTGGACTCTCTTTGGTTTACCGTATTTAAATAGTTTAATTCATTTCCACATGCGTCTTGTTTTTATGTTCTTATAGCAAGGATTAGTCAAACCTAAATAGTTGTTGCAGAACTTCACACTTTGAGTTTTGACATTTATTTTCAATTTCCTAAGCCAACGACTGAATCTTTAAAATCTCTAAGACAATTGCTTCCGATTCTGTGTCTCCCTCTCTCTCTGCCCCTCCCCAGTTCGTGCTCTGTCTCTCTCTGTCCCAAAAATAAATAAAACGTTAAAAAAAATTTTTTTAATAAAATCTCTAAGACAATACAGTAATCCAAGTGGAAAATGCTTTGAAAGCTCTTTGTAGTTGGCAATAAGGCTTTATTAATGACAACTGTTCTCACATGATGGATGTACTTGCCATAATACCTACGGGCTTCTACTGCTACAATTAGTATTTCCTTGAGCAATTCCCCAAGTGACCATGTATAATTTAATACACCTAGCTTCTCCAAACTTGCTGCCTTGTGGATTTTTCAGTAGTGTATCTTAATGAGAAAAGTGTCCTTAAGTCAAACGTAAATTACTTTTTTGAAAATAATTTAACTACAGATAGAGCATACTTTTAAAAAATATAATCTTGCAATGCATTTGTTTAAAAAATTATTAATTGGATCATGTTTCCCATTGATTTACATTATTACATTAGAGATGTGTTCTTATGGGAAGAAATCTGACCTAAGGTAAGTAAATATCACAACTCAGAAATGTAGAGTATTTTAGGACATATATTCAGAGAGAAAACATTTTGCTAAAGTGATACATAAAACTTACTTGTTACATGTTCTACACCACTATACTCTAATCACATAGCTCTTGTCAGAAGCAATTAAATAAAACCCCCAATGCTATAAATCCTGTATTCATGAAGTATTTCTCTCATCGTCTTTCTCACAAACAATGTAGCTGGTCTGTAGTTCCTCTCCTTGCTCTACAGATGATCACATGATCGTCTGGTACAAAATGGTGCTCAAAATAATTTCTACTTCTCTCTTCTAAATTATTTTATTACTTGTTTATCAATATTTTCATGTATTGGAGATCACATGTTTTGCCTAATTTTTCCACTGATATCTACCCTCCAACCATATCTTAGTTTTCTATTTGTTCCTTCAACTTAGTTTGTATCATAGGAGATGAGTCTCTCCTTCAATGATGATTAGAAAGATAGAGTTTGTTATTTGTCCTGAAGATTTCAAAACCAAAGAAAACTTTGGTCTGGTTCTAAAATGGTAAAAATGACAAGGAAATATTGAATGGACATCTTTCTGTTTTATTGTATTGGTTTATCTCATGATTCTAATTCAATACCCAAAGTTAGATTCTCTTAGTACTACAGTTATATGAGAGAGATGGCTGAAATGTACACTTAGTTCTTATGCTTCCTTAAAACCCACCCACAAAGCATTTCTCCTTTCGACTCTGTCTTCTCCACCTGTCCCCATAACTTGAGTTCAAGTGGGCTTTTATCTCCCTGAAGTATATATCCCAACAATCTAATATGACTGCACATAACACCAATCATTTCATAACACTGGTGATCCTCAAGCAAGTAATCTTCCCACCCCACTGACCTTCCCAACTACTGACAAATAATCTTGAGCACAACTCAATCACCTTCCTGCAAAAACATTAATATCCCTTCATTGCTTACGGGGTAAAATTCAAATTTTTAAGCCTACAACATAAGGCATACCATAATCTGATCCTACTTCTCAATCATGCCCCATTTCTCCCTGACATGCCAATCAAATCGGAGCACTTACTCTTTCATATCACAGCATCCTAGCATTCCTACCTTTGTTCCTTCGCTTGTGTCAGGCCTGGCCATGCTGCCTCCATTGCTGGGCACTGATGGTCTCCAGTCTCTCAAATATAAGCTTTTTCTTCCTTCTCTGAATACCATAATATTTTATTTTTAATGCTATGTGCACTATTTATCTGTCTTATATTATCTGATGCTTAGAATTTTCACTAGTGAAATGAAGAGATTGAATTTAGATAATCTCTAAGGCTCCTAAAGTTTCAAAATTCTACTCTGGGTGCTCAAAATGTCCTGACAACATGAAATATTCCTATTAATGAAAATATTACACCAAAAGTTCTGTTTGAAAGATATTTGCTTATTCTAGGTTTTTTTGCTATTGCTTTAATACTTGAAAAGGTCACTAGATATGGATGTCTTTAGTCTTCTAAGACATCATGATTTCTCATTTCTCCACGACCTAGGACAGCGCCCTGGTCTTACTAAACACAATAGGCAAGGAGTAAAAGTTTAATAACTCTTTTTTAGAGAATGTGAGTTCACAGGGTACCTGGTGGCTCAGTCGGTTAAACATCCGGCTCTTCGTTTTAGCTCAAGTCATAATCTCACGGTTAGTGGGTTCAAGCCCATCAGTGCAGAGCCTGCTTAGAATTCTCTCCCTCTCTCTTCCTCAATGTCTGCCCCTCACCCACTTTCTCTATCTTTCAAAATAAATAAATAAACTATTAAAAATATGAGTTCTTATCCAGAGAATGTTTTGTACTTAAATCAATATGTTTTCAAATGTTTATTTATTTTTGAGAGAGAGAGAGCAGGGGAGGGGCAGAGAGAGAGAGAGAGGGAGACAGAGGATCCCATGCAGGTTCTGTGCTGACAGCACAGAATCGTAATATCATGACCCGAGCCAAAGTTGGACCCTTAACCAACTGAGCCACTCAGGCACCCCAAATCAATAATCTATTTAGGTCATAAGAGTAAATATTTAGTAAGTTACAAAATATTTAGGAGGCACGAGTGGAAAATGTTGCACCTGAAAATGGTTCACACATTTTTGGGAAGCTGGTTTACATTAGGTTTGATATAAAGGCTTGAGACTATCCCAGAAGAGGTCATTCAGAACTCAGAAGCTTTTTTTGATGTGCTTTTTGTGTGTGTGCATGTGTGTGTGAGAGAGGGGGAGATTGGTAGATGGGCAGAGAGAGGGAGAGAGAGAGAGAATCCCAGGCAGGCTCCTCACTTATAAGCTTTCAAGCACAGTTGTTTTGAACTGAGGACTCTCCTTATAAATAACTTTTCAACTACAGGCCCAAAGCTCAGGGAAAGAAGCTGTTTATCATCAATTTTATGAAGAGTTTTAATTTTAATAAAACTAATTTTTTGAAGATTTTTTTATACTTTGACATTACTTGCTGGATTTCAGAAGAAAGATTTGAATCATTAGAACAGGCTCCGTGGGCAAGAAAGATGAACAGAAAACAAGATAATGTCTCCAAATGAATTTTTGTCATATTTGCAGCTATTCCGTATACAGATCAATCTGTGCCCTACATTCATTCATTCACTCAAATAACAAGTATCATTAAATACTTGTGTGCCAACCACTACTTGGTGTAAGGTGTCACAACAGCAAACAAGTGGGCAAACTTTCTGCCTCATGGAGCTTACATTCTAGAAGGAGAGAGATACAATTAGTAAGTAAACTATATACTACATCAGAAAGTGACACGTACTATATGAAAGGGAAAGAGGGAGATCTGTGTAATAATGAGGGCGTAATTTTAAATAAGATAACCAGGGAAGTCCTCACTGGTGCTGTGACTGGAGCAAAGCAGCCTCACCTATGACATTTTCTGGGCATCGTTGAAAATGACAGGGTACTCTAGAAAGGGACAGCCAATGTCAGGTGGGTGTTTACCCTGGGCTTGTTGAACTCTCTGCTCTGTGGGGGGTGTAGCTCCTCATGAAAGGGAGCAGCACTGGCATCTCTAGAAGAACAGAGGTAGGGCAGAGGAGTCCACTTTCCACGTTTAGGAGTAGTCCTGGGGCACAGTCTTGAGGAACGTGACGGGGAGAGACAGAGATGTATCTGGGGAAAAAAATCCCAGGTGGAGGGAACTACAAAGAGTTCTGAGACAAACTTGAAGAACTAAGGCAGAGTAAGTTGGGGGTGGGGGTGGGGGAGATGAGGTCAGAGTGAGCAGCAGGATTCTGCAAGGGCATTACAAGGACAAGCTTTTAATCTGAGTGAAATGTAGCAGAGGAGTTGTTGTTAGAGGACTTTGAACAGAAGATTTTTATGATCAGTTTGATGTTTTAAAAGAATCATGGCGAATAGCAGAAGGTACAAAAGAAGAGCTAGCAGACATCCTTAAATAAATATCTTAATTTACTTGGATTCTCATTCAAGGTATCACCTCTGGATACCAACTGTTATTTGTGCAAAAAGGTCTGTGAGCTAGGAAGAAGGGCCAAGTAGATGTGTAGTTTTGGAAAAGCTTCTTGACCCTGATCTCACTGTGCGTTTTTGTCCTTATCTATAAAATCAACCTGCTAGACTAAATGGCCAAATCTTATAACTTTGTGGAAAAGTTATTGGAAATGTACCCTAAGAATCTTCTTGAATTATTGTGATTTTTCAAATCATCTTCAACATTTTCCATTTAATTTTAGGTTTTCAGCAACTCTGATAATCATTCATTTCATTCTGGCAAAAGTTGAGCAGTTCATTCTAACATTAATGAAATTATTGCACCACTTAAAATAGAGCATATTCTGGCTGCCTATTGTAGATGGAGATATTTCTCTCTCTCTCTCCTTTTTTTTTGCTTTCTCTGTGCACAATAAATAAAGTTCATTATTAAACTCATAACATAAGCAGTTATTGGCAGAAAAACTGTGCATAATTCACTAAAAATAAGAATGGTATACGCATATATCACTTTTCTATTAAAAATAGATTAATTGGAGATATCTGAATGCTTATAATTTCAGTATTCCTGAGATATTCTTATGTTTATAAGCATCTTGCCGCAGAATATGTGGATTTTTGATCAGAGAGCAACTCATAAAAGAAAGTCTACACAGACTTGAGCATTTGATCAATCCTACAAATTATTCTTGCAAACACAAAAGTAACTTTTTTGACTAGAGTAAATTGAAAAAAAGATTAATGCAGTGGTTTACTTAGCACAGTTATAATAATTAATATCATTGGCACAATCAGAAATGCAATCCAGATGTTGGGAGCATTCTCTCCATCTTGGAATAAACTTTGGGGGGGCGTATCTTTCATTTTCTCATCTGAGTGCCCACTCCACACCCTCAGTAGCTCTGTTTGGCCACCACTTTTAAGCACATGACTGTTCAGTAACTCACACATGAATAGCAACTTCAGAAGAGAGCCCTATTCATTGAACAAGTTGGTGAATAAAATTTGGAGAAAATTAAGGCTCTCAAGTACTGATCAACATTTCCCTTGGCATCCTATTAGTCTCATGCTGTAACTGCTTGACAATAAGACTACGCAATTATCTTACAATTACAGCTTCAAGATTTTAACCTGAATGGGTTTGTTGGGTCCCACTTCCATTATTTTTGCCATATGTCATACTAATGAATGTTTTGTTGTAGTCTTTCTTAGCCAAGTCTTTCTCATGAGACTGTGAAGTCAAAACAGTAATATCTAATCTACTGTATAATGAGAAAGATATACTAATCAGTTGATAGTTTCTTTTCTTGCTTTCTTTTTTTCTTTTTCATGATTGACTGGCTATTAGACCTTTCTTGTTGAAGTTAATTAGGCTGGATGTTTAAAATGAAATAAAAGGAAAGGGAAAGGAAATCTAAAAAGGAGGAGGAAAAAGTGAATGGAGAAAGAAAGAGAGAAATAGGGGAGGCAAAATGCCATATGAGAAAACGTAACTATGGTTAAAAAGAACCTCTCAGGATATGCTTCCCATTTCATTCGTCAAGCTAATCAGGGTATTAAAATCTTTATATTTTGCCAAAGGAAATGTCTTTACACTCACTTCTAGAAAAAAATGCAAATTGGAAAATCATTTCATATTTTCAGTCATTTGTCTCAAGCCATTTCAGTCATTTTGTGTCAAACCATTTTCTCCACTAGCATTCCAAATTTCTGAATTACAGTTTATATTTCAGACTATAAAATGGGCTTATGTATTAGAGTTTCTTAGTTTTGTATCTACCAGTGTAATTTCATCATGAAAATCCTATCCGTGTATGTATCTCCGTACCCTATACTTCATTCATTCATTCATTCATTCACCTACAGGTGAATTCGCCTATAGGCATTAACTTACCAGAAATGTTGTATGTTTTATACTGTATTCATATATAGATTTGGTTTGATTTAACATAAAATCCTAGAAGTTTTATTTCTGGCTAGGTATTTTCAACATTGAGGAGCATTTTTTCAGATGGGAGAGAATTAATCAGAATAAATGATAAATGACAGAATAGATAATAATAACCATTTTGTTTGTTTTTAGACAGAAATAGAATTAGTAAAAAATAATTCATTAGTCTACAAAGATGCCTCTTTGATTAGTCTGATTTCCTCAAACCAACTAAATCACATGTTTAAGACTTGAAATGTTGCAGAGACATTTCCTACCACGTATCAAAACATACTGTAGCATGAAAAATTTTAAACAGATCAGTGGAAGCAGAACCCAGTACATGTAACAACTTTACAGCAATAAAGAAAGTATCACGATTTAATGAAAGAAAGTTTGACACTTCTAAATGTTCTTTGGGAAAACAGGCCACATGTTAAAAATACAGAAGTCAGCTTAGATTCTCATCTTTGACTCCACCTAAAAAAGTCCAATTGGAGAATGAGTTTGAGAGAAGAGAATAAAAAAAGAAAATCAACAAATAACACAAAGGCTTATAGAAAAACTAGATGATATCAATGTCAGGATGGAAAACAGTGCTCTTAAAACAGGGAAAAATAAGAAAGGAAAAGATAGACTATATAAAATTAAAATAGCATGCAAACTAAAAGGCACAATGACAAATACATTCACAATATACATGATAGAATGTTGAATAACCTTATTTTATAACAAGAGCTTGTAAATGAGTGAAAAGTATATATATGCATCCCAGTAAAGGAAAGGGGGTGAGGGTTAAAGAGAAACATGATACTAATAAACAAATGTAAAATTCAATAGTAACTAAATTCATATGTGTATTTAATTTCATTGTTCATAGATAGTTGGGATTATGGTAGAGCTGTCGAAAGTGTGCCCCTATAGCTTTTCTGGTGAATAGTCTGATGTTACGTGCCAGGAAAATGAAGGATAATTGTATTTTTGGTCTTAAAATTTCACTACTACTGTTATTAATGTATCTTAAGAAAATCTTTAGAGATTCTTAAAAAGATTTACTTTCAAGCATGATCAAAACAGCTTTCCTTTAACTATATGAAGGTAAAAATAATCCGTCTTTCTAAATATATGGCTATAATAAAATAATGAACATAACTACAATGGAAATACTGCTATAAATACCATAGTTTCTGTAAATATTCCATGACATGGATAACAGTTAATCGGTATAATTTGAGGGGGAAAAACAAATCCACTCATATATAGTATTTTTTTTTAGTTCTTCATAAATAAGTAGGTAGAAAGAGAAATGGCTGGAATAAAATAAATAAAAATATTAACAGTCATCATTTCTTGATTAATGGCATTCTCGCTGCTTTCCATTTTTAAATTTTAATTTAAATTTAAATTTTTGCTTTTACTTTTTAATTTATACTTTTCTAAACTTGTTTATAATTAATGTATATTACAGTTATAATTTTAAAAGATAAATATTTTAAATAAAAATGTGTTACCCTCCTCCTGTCTTTTTCTGCCTCCATATCCCAGAGGGACTCTGTAAAACCTACTAATACTGCATGGGCAGAAAGGAAATGAGTGCATTTGACCTTGAGAGAGCTTGCTTCTTTTCTCAGACCATGCTTTCTTCCTGCTTCCTCTTCCTTACTCACCTTTACAATCTGTGAACAAATCTGGCTCCTGAACAAGACCCAAGGCCCTTAAAGATCATGAAACTCTGTTTCCACTCTTACCCAGCTGCCCCCATGTCACCCTGTAGCAACCTGCAGTCATTACATCAGTCAGAGAGGTCCTTTTAAAATTTAAATGAACTTAAACCCTCTGTTCAAAACCTTCTGACAGTGTCTTTTCACTTAGAGTAAAAGCTAAACTTCTTATAATAGCTACAACTCTACCATGGTCTGACACACCATTACTACTTCTCAACCTGTAATACTTTCCTTCTTGCTCTCCCTACTCCACCCTCCCTGATCTTGAAACTGTCTCAGCGTGCTCACACCACAGGACCTTATCACTGGCTGCTCCTTTTGCAAGGAGCACTTGCTGAAACCACCTCATTTAAAATTACAGTTTGCCCTGCCCCAGGATGTTGGCCCATAATTTTCTTTTTTCTTTTCTTTTCTTTTCTTTTCTTTTCTTTTCTTTTCTTTTCTTTCTTTTTTCTTTCTTTCTTTTTTTTTTTTTTTTTGTAGTGTCTTTTCTGGTTTTGGTATCAGAGTAATGATGACTTTGTAAAATGAGTTTGGAAGCAGTCCTTCCTCTTCAAATTTTTGGAATAATTTGAGAAGAATAGATATTAGTTCTTTAAATGTTTGGTAGAATTCACCTGTGTCATCATCTGGTCCTGGACTTTTGCTCATTGAGTGCTTTTTGATTACTGATTCAATTTCATTGCTACCAATCAGGCTATTCAAAATTTCGTTTTCTTCATTATTAAGTCTTGGGGGATTGTATGTTTCCAGGAATTTATCCATTTCTTGTAGATTGTCCAATTTGCTGGCATATAATTGTTTATAGTAGTCTCTTATGATCCTTTGTATATCCGTGGTATTCTTCGCAACATCTCCTCATTTACTTCTGATTTTGTTTATTTGGGCCTTCTCTTTTTTTTTCTTGATGAGTCTGGCTAAAGGTTTATCAGTTTTGCTTATCTTTTTCAAAGAACCAGCTCTTAGTTTCTAAGGCAAGTTACTATCTGCCACCATACATATTTTTTACAATATTGTTGACTATATTCCCTATGCTGTACCTTGCGTCCTGTGTCTTTTTACTTTTGTAACTGAAAGTTTCTACTTCTTAATTCTCTTCACCTATTTCTTCCCCCCAGCAGCCATCAGTTTGTTCTCTGTATTTATGAGTTTATTTCTGTTTTGTTTTGTTTGTTCTCTTGTTTTGCTTTTTAGATTCCATGTATAAGTGAAATCCTATGCTATTTGTCTCTGTCTGACTTATTTCACTTCTCATAATGCATGCAATGTCCATTCATGTTTCTGAAATGGCAAGATTTCATTCTTTTTATGGCTGAATAACATTCCATTGTGTGTGTGTGTGCGTGCGTGTGTGTGTGTGTGTGTGTGTGTGTGTACATGTGTACCACATCTTCTTTATCCCTTCATCCACTGATGGACACATGGGTTGCTTCCATATCTTGGCTACTGAAAATAATGCTGCAGTGAACATAGGTGTGCATATGACTTTTCAGGTTTGTGTTTTCATTTTCTTCAGGTAAATATCCAGAAGTAGTATTGCTGGATCATATGGTAGTTCTTTTTTTAACTTTTTGAGGAGTCTCCATGCTGTTATCTGTAGTGGCTGCACCAATTTATACTTCAGCTCAAACAAATTATAACCCTTCAGTTCTCCTAGTCCCTTTTATTCTCCTTTATTTTTCTCACCAGCACTCGTCACCTGATAAACTTTAGACTTTATTTGTATGTTGTGCTTTTGTCTTCTGACTTTTCCCCCTGGAATGCGAGTTCAATGAGGCCTAGAATTTTTGTTTCTTCTTTTTATTATCTCCAGTGCCTAGATTAGTGCTTGGCTTGTAGTAAGGGACCAATATAAATTGTTGACTAAATGAAAGTTTATAGTCCCAGCTCCTAGTGCAGTATCTGGCACATAGACACAGTATGTACCGAATAAATGGTTTTAACCAAAAATTTAAAGCCACTTCATATAAGTGGTTTCCTTTTATCAATTTACAACTTGTTTCTACCTTCCTCTCTCCCAAAATCGTTACTAAAATGAGACTGGAGGGGAGAGAGCTAAATCTCTGCATTCAACTTGTGATACTAAATCGTATTTAAATATGATATAATAAGTCCTGTTTATTTCCTTGGTTGCGATGTAAAATTTAGGATGAAAGAAATAAGCAATTTTTTAAACTATCTAAACTAAAAATCCTTCCCACCCCTACTTCTTTTTTGGTAGAACACTAGCAGAGGTCTCTCTTTTTCTTTTTTAAATTGTTTTTAATGTTTATTTTTGACACAGAGAGAAACAGAGCATGAGTGGGGGAGGGGAAGAGAGAGAGAGAGACACACACACACAGAATCTCAAGCAGGCCCCAGGCTCTGAGCTGTCAGCACAGAGCCTGACACGGGGCTCGAACCCACCAACCGTAAGATCATGACCTGAACTGAAGTCGGACGCTTCACCGACTGAGCCACCCAGGCACCCCTGGCAGAAGTCTCTTACATCAACATGTATGCCTTTCAAATGTTTCTGTGTTTATTTTTCATTTATAAAATGAATATATATAATACCCATGTTTCCTTAATAATTTATTTCCAGGAAAGTTTCCCTCCACCACCTAAGATACTATTATGTAATTAGAAAAGTTGGATGATAAATGAAAGTACCAAAGTTAAGACTGATTATTTAATTAGGAATAGGTAGTCTCTATGCAGGAGGAAAAGACTAAGCTAGTTAAGGTTCTTAAATCTTTCTGCAAATCAGAGTAAATAACTCATACACCACCATAACCCATTTACTTACAATGCTAAGATTTGCTTTAGTTTCAACAAGCTAGTGAAACATAATAGGGACAGAATAAAGAAGTGCAACCAGGAATTGTCTAATGTATTAGGGGCTTGAGCACTGTCATGGCCCCCATCCTAATGCTATAAAGGGCAATTAGTTGCATTTAGAGATGCTTGGGGCTCTGAAAGCTGGTGAACTCTTCCTAACGGGAATACCATTGGCCATCAAATTTCAGGGTGCCTCCATAAGGTACTGCACATTGGCTGTTAGCAGAATGTTAAAGGGAAAGTGACTTTGAAAGGGGTCTGTCTTAACCACCTTCCAAATCTTAAACCTGCGTTCGCTCCTGTAAGTTGATTTATCTCATCAACACTGTTTTCATTTTATTCCAAAGAAGCCTGAGCTTAATTTAAAGTTCAGAGAAGGGGAAAAGAGGTCCTCTTATACTCCGTCTAGTAGAGATATATCCATCCCAAGCCCTACAGGCCAACTACTCAGGATAAGGGTTTTGTCTAATATACAGAAATTCTAATTCCCAAGGACTGGCAAAGGACAAGTACACTGATATGCCCTACTGTGACCTATTTACATCATAGATCTACTTTTTTTTAGTGACTCTAGAATGCAGCTTGAACATGAGTTAAGGAATTCTGGGAAGTTATAATTATAAGGAGACTGACCTTATTCACCTGAGATGATTCTTCCAACACCTGTAGCTTATCCCAGTTCACAGAAAGACATAGTCTAGTTTCAAAGTAACTACAACCTGAGTTTTAGCCTGGCTAAAGTTCACTGAAAAAAATATGTTGCCTGGCCATGCAACTGATTATATTCCAAAAATAATCTGTACATTGAATTGTGCTTTCACTGTCAAATAATAGATAAAACCAACAGATCGTTTATCTTATGCTTTGGTATAGCTGTGTAATTAATTTAAACTTGCATGATACTATCCTTGCATAAACACAGTGGACAATTCCAGAAAAAAAAGCCCATATGAATAAGATATTTAAAATAGACTCACGGGGGATCTTCTAAGATTAGCTTGATAGAATTTGTTCACATCAGTAACTTTCTACCTACTTATTGCCTGCCCTCAGGAATACCATATTGGCTTGGTATTTAAATCTAAAAGTAGAATCATCAAAACTAATAGTAATTTTTTCCTTCCTTAACTAAAATGTTTTCAAACTACTTACATCTGTGTATTTGCCACAGGCAAATGATGTGACCTATGAATCACTGGACTGTAAAAAAAAAAAAAAGTCATGATCCCCAAGACAACAGAAAGCTAAACATCTGGAGAAAACCTAGTACCCAAAGATGGATTGTACAATGTGGTGACAGGTGGTGCTAAGAACTATTAAGCTGATTTTAATAAAAAAGGCAAATATCTCCAATTCCATTTCTTCCAATAAATTCCTTCAAGCAGGTGCAAGAGCAAAGCAGAATTAGTTTCCTTTATGTTAAGTATGAAAGAGCTCCCTCTTTTTTCTTTTTAGAATCTTTGAGATGACATTACTCTCATTAAAATATCACTGTATACTATGTTTTTATTTTTGTCATTCAAGAGAAATGTAAATAATACCTTATCAAAGTAGCTAAATATCTGAAACAACTGTCTATGTGCTGACAGATTAAATGGATGAAAATAAACCAGTCTAAAAATGTAAGAGTTTTCTTTCCTTTAATAGGGGTTAAAATTTTGTTTTAAACTAAATCCAAATAGTGAAGATATCTTTGGAAAATCGCCTTTAAAAATCCAAGGAAAATCCTGGTTCTCGCAGTAAGTATCCATTTTATTTCAGGCTTCAGTTTCTCAAGCCTTACTTTTCTCAGCTCCAAAACAAAAATAAGAGACAATTTGGTCTCTCCAAAAAAAAAAAAAAAAAAAAAAAAAAATGGCATAATTCTAAAACTTGGGGTAATTTTCTTAAAAAATGTAAATGCTCATCTTCCTCATCCTTGGATCCAAGATAGACAAGTAATACAAGATTAAGACAGGAAGTGAACATTTGAATCCAGCTGGATTGACAAGTCAATGAATGGAGGTCAAGTATTAATTACCTATAAACAATGAGAACTCTGAGGTTAATAGACTCTGAAATATTGTCTGGGTACTTAAATGCTGCAACTACTTATATTCTTTATAATTTTAGTGCTAATAAGCTAATTTTTTGTATATTTATATTTGTTTATAATATGCATATATAACTTTTATAAAACAATATAAGATGACTATAATTGAACATATTGTTACTTTCAATAAATATAAATAGTCTTAACGCCCTATTAAGTGAGAAACATTTTTCAGATTGGCTAACAAGCAAACTCCAGCTCTGTGATGTGTATAAGAAACACAGCTAATGTTTTTCATTAAATTTTTAATCCATGCTGTGCCAAGCGTTGACTCTATAGGCAGCACCAAAGAAGTCTGCTATCCCTAATCTGTTTTCCAGCTTTCCACGCTGATATGGAAACCTTTGGTGACTCATGAAGTCTGAATTTTCATCTAAACAAAAATATTCATATTTTGATATTTTTTTCTGAGATTTGTGTCTCAAGTACTTCTGTGAGAATTGAAGCCAAAAGACACATCATATAAGACAATTTAATTTCATTTGCGAAACAAAACTTATCTCAAATTATTTTTAAAATGATTGTGTGTTTTCCTTTTTTCAGATGTGGATTTAGCCAAATAGTTTAATTTATACATTACGTAGTTTTAGATGTGATTTGGCTTGCATTCATTCCATTTGTGTAATGTTATAAAATTATGTAAAATTATCAATGCGGACTTTTATTTTTTTTCTTACCTCTGTGTGTAGTTCCTAATAAGTGTTACAATTTGGGCATCAGAAACACTGCTTGCCACGTTGCTGAATTCTCCACATACTTATTGCTGAAAGAGTACATACCTGCTTCACCGCAGTTTCTATCAATACATTTCCTCGCAAAACCAAAAAAAGAATTTTACACATATATTTGTAAATGTAAAATTTGGAAACATTGTAGCTCTCTGGCTCTAATATATTTTAAGGAGACAAGTTCACAGTAATTTGAGGGTAGTTCAGCTGCGTGTGTTTTCAAATCTCCACATAATTCTCTCAAAAGCAAACCATAATGATTCTGATCGTTGTTCCATTCTTCTTATATAGCCTCTCACCTCTCAGCCTGAGAATCTCACAGTGAGAATGAGAAAGTTGCCATTCAATGAAGATGATTAGAGAAGCCCTGTGAATTCTTTAAGAGTGAATAAGACAGCAAGCATTTGGTGGTGCTTAAAAGGACACTGCTGAGATGCCACACAAGATTGGGGCACTGAAAATATTTTCAGATGCAGCCCCTTTCCTTTAGAATTAGTGTTTCCCTGTCATCCCAGAGCAGTTGTTATATTCTGTACTAACACAACAAAATATTGTAATATCACGTCGGTTTTCATAACCACAAAGAACGATGGACATTTTTGCTATCTGACAATACCATGCCAAATCAACTAGTCTATTCAGGTGAAGAAAAAACCACAAGACATTTGACACTGTAGCCTATCTACTTAACTATATTTTCTCCAGCTCTCATGTGCTGTATCTTTTTCTTTTCCTCTTCCTCTCTTACTCTCCTCTTTTTCCATCACTCCTGAACCAAACAGGGAGAAAGTATGGTCTCTACCTTCCAGGAGTGTAGAATCTAGCAGAGAAAACATATAATTAAATGAAATAAACTGCAGTGAGTATTATTATAAAGTAAAGATCAAATAGAAATAAAATCTCATGCAAGCCCAGAAGGGAAGTCACCAGCAACCTAGACCAGAAGGGAAAGTTGGAGACAGGTGAACAGGGAGAAGATTCTAGGTGAAGGCCTGGAGGCAAAGGGGAGTGTAGGCATTCTAGGAACTGAAAGAAATTATGTATGACTTCATTAAGGTGGAAATGAAGCTCTGCTACCTGTGTACCCAAATTCTCTCTGTCTTCTATTTGGATGTTCACCAACACTGTATTTCCCAGTATTTTATCCTTGTATTTATGTGTGCTCATGTGACTCTTTCCCACTAATAGCATGTAAGCGCAAATAATGAGTATCACTTTTGAGCCAAGGCCCATCCCTCTTTCCCTTTGTTAGCTAAATATAAAATATTTTAAGTCCTGGGAGGAGGCAGAGCCACAAGATGGGAAGAACCTAGGTTCCTGGGTACTCTTAGGAGAATAGTCTGCCAACAAGAATCCTTCAGCGGACTATTAGCTAAACAAGAAATACACATCCATTGTGTTGAACCATTACACAATTGACCTACCTCAACTAACATAGGGGCTGGACAGCAGGGGGCCATGCAGGCCCTGGTTAAAGAGTTTCATCTTTATCTTAAGGAATAATGGGGAACCACCAAAGGGCTTTAAACTGGGAACTGTCAAATTCACAAAACCAGTCATCTTCAATTAGCTCTACCTATAATGAAGGAGTAGTCATTGTTTCTAATAAGTTAGGCAATTTCTCTCAGGTTCCTGCTCCTCTCCCATAGTGAATAACATGAAGCATGATTTACTCAGTTTTAGTAAACCCCTCTCTTAATACAGAAAATAATAATAAATGTCTGGAATTTAAAAGGACAGAACAGTTCATTTCCCCCAAATCCCTATTGTATAGAAAAGGAAGGACCATACAGGTGAGGTACTTACCCAAGGTCACCTGGGGATATTAAGAGCAGAGTGGGAGGTCAAGGACTAAGCCAAGTTCTCTTGCTCTCACCCAAGTCTCTTTCTGCTATGCCTGGCTGTTTTAATTCCTTGGGCCCCAGTGCTTGCAACAGATTCAGTTACTCTGGGGAAATGAATTAAGGGGATTAACCACTGAAAAATTATTACTCTTGCAATAGCATTTTGACTTTAAAGTTGGGGTCATTTGCATGTAATTTTTAGAAATAAGATAAATGCTGTCTTTTTGCCTTTAATTGATATCTTATTGAACTAAAAGTAATGAAATCTTTTAACACCTTACATCTCCTTACAAGGAACATCTCCATCAGTGAGAGAGAAATATTTAGAGTACAATTTCTATCTTTGTTTTATAATTTTTATGGCTTCATAATCTGCAACTCCCTCTGTATTCTTTCCTGAACTCATTCTCTGGCCTTGAAGGTAATTGCCACAGTGTCTAAGCCGCTAGTAGACTATCTGATGAAGTTGAATTGACTGAGACTGGCATTTTGCTTATGCTGTCAAACATTAAGAGATAAAGAGCCCTGTGTTGAGGATGTTGCTTTTTTAATTTTCCCAGGCTAACTAAAAGCCCATGGCTTCTAGTGATGAAAGATGAGAGAAATATATCCATCAGCAAATATGAGTCTAAGAGAGTTGCATGTATAAAAATGAAGGAACATTAGAGCAACTGGCAGACCAGGAAATGAGAAACTATAATAAAGTACATAATGGCACGTATCAAGAAGGTAGTGCCCAATATGGACATTGTTCTGTATTGATACTAATTTGGTGTCAATAGAGATCTAAAGAATGGAAAATCATCTCAGTCCCTAATGGCAAATTAGAAATTAATGGAAGTAATATAAATTAAAACTAGTCAATAGTACACGTGCTTTTATATATCCTCTAATCTTACAAACACAAAAGCATAATTCATCAGTTATTATAAATAAATCTATCAGTCTATAACAAGACAAAACACCAGTGAGTTTGGATCTTCCATTAGTATACAGAAATCATTTCAAAAATTTTTTTCTTTTCTTTCTTTTTTTAACGTTTATTTATTTTTTTGAGACAGAGAGAGACAGAGCATGAACAGGGGAGGGTCAGAGAGAGGGAGACACAGAATCCAAAACAGGCTCCAGGCTCCGAGCTGTCAGCACAGAGCCTGACGCGGGGCTCAAACCCACGGACTGAGAGATCATGACTTGAGCCAAAGTCGGCTGCTTAACCGACTGAGCCACCCAGGCGCCCCCAGAAATCATTTCAAAATAAGCTTGAAATACCAAGCAAATCTACTCTTTCAACATTGTATGGCTTATAATGATAGGTCCAAGACTAGGCTATACCCATCTATTCTTAGGAAATGCTTTTACAAATGAATGCTCGTATTATATGGGGGATGATAAATGAATATTGATATATGTGATGCTAAATCTGAGAGAATAGCAAATTGACTGGGGGAAGAGGGTGTGGGAAGTGAGGGAAGAGAGCAACCCTTCAGAGTAAGTCTAACTTTGGGCAAGAAATTTGTCTGTGCATCATTTCCTTTATCTGTAAACTGGACATGATCATAACTGTTATACAAGTTTTAACTGAGAATGATAAATTTTGCACATATACACACACTAAACAAATAATGTATGGCATTGTATCTGGCATATAACATGCATCTAAAACATGATGGTTTTATTGCCATCACCATCATTACTGGTATTACTGTTATTATATTATTATTGCTATCGTTATTAAGTTGGTCAGAGTTTCCAGTGAGTATATCAATGTATTGTTTCCTTTAGAATGAATCAAGTGGGGAGTGATGTTATGATTATTTAAGTAAATGGCCACTACTTCAAGAGAAAGGGATTTTTCTAATTATATCATATATATGTGTATATATATATATAATATATATATTATATATAATATATATACACACATTTACATTATATATTGTAATATATATAATCATTACTATTAAGCACAAGATTTTCATTCTTCTAGGATTAAAATACATGACATTATGCTACAAAGTGTGGTTACCAATTACTTGCTTATTTCATAAGAGAAAAGATAATTTGCCACAGCTGTTATCTGAAATTTCAGCACCTTTTGTTCAGCCGTATGAATGTGCTCTTCATGTAACAACAATGAATAAAAGGTAGTTAACTGAAAAAATAAAAAAGAAATACTTCAAACGTATTATTTCATGGTGGCCCTGGAGAGCGTTGGACAGAAAGTTCAGGATAATCTATAAAAAGCAGGGTGGAGGGAAGGAGGTGGTGAAAGGGGCCAAGGGGCTATGGGGCCATGTGAATCCATGTGGAAAAATGATCAGTGCTGGAGAAGGTTAAATTCTCAGTCCCTGAAGTCTTGCTGTTGTGGCTACAGCCCAAGAAAGTTAATGAAAGAAAGGAGCACTGACAACTCCTGCTGCTTCGACAGGAGCTTACCACCTCATTACTGGCCAGATTCTTACAACCAAAAGAAAAGAATACTCCTGCCAAGGAAAAGAGTAAGAGCTAGAGCGAGAGAGTCATCCAAGCAAGGCATCGCTGATATTGGGCGAAGATCAAAGTGATATCAAACAAAAGGAACTGGACAAGAAATAGCTGAGCCAAGAGCTACGACCACAGACTAGACAACTATCCAAACCCCAGGCAGGAGAGACGGAAAGGACAAGTTAAATCCCTTAGTCCTCCCCGCCGAATGGGAAAAAGTAAATGAAGTGACACCATCTGCTCACTTTCCCAGAAGAGAAAGTTTCAACTCCTCATGGTTAGTAATGCAAACGTTTTCAAAAGCATTACTCTAATTACAAATGATTAGAAATGATTCCTAGAAGTAAGGACTTAACTCGCGGTGTGCCTGACTAATGAACGTTTTCTGCACATCCCACTGCACTTTGAGCTGACTTTGAAAGCACCGGCTAGAGACAGTTTCTGAGGTTTTAAGATGATCCTCTTAAAGATAATAGGATGCTTCCCTGTTTTTCTAAATTTCTCTAAAGCATACAAATGCACGGTGTTGTTTTTTTCCAAAACGCAATAGGAAATCACAGAGTTCTTCCAGAACTAGCAAATGGAGCTCTTGTTATTCCAGTTGTTGGTGTGTTTATGTGAGTTTGTGTTTGTGTGCATGCCAAACTGGGGTGGGAGGAGGGAAGTACATATCAACTAAAATGAAATATTTAAACTTAGATTTATAATAATACTATTAATGGAGGTGTATTCCTTGTGATAGATTTAAATTCCAGGATTATCTCTTTAAATTATTACTAGACTCCATTAAAAGTTGATCATAGCAAGTGGTGATGGTGATTTGGAGCAACTGGAACTCTCACACTTCGCCGGTGGGTATAAATTTGGAAAGCTGTCTGGTAGTGTAATCACACCTCAGAGATACTGTAGGTTCAGTACCAGACTACTGCAAAAAAGTGAATATGACAATAAAGCAAGGCAAATTAGTTTTTTGGTTTCCAAGTGCATATAAAAGTTACATTTACACTATACCATAATTGATTAAATATGCAATAGCATTATGTCAAAAAAATGTGCATACCTTAATTAAAAATACTTTACTGATAAAAAATGCTAACCATCATCTGAGCTTTCAGTAAGTTGTAATCTTTTGGCTGGTGGAGGGTCTTGTCTTGATGTTGATGGCAGCTGACTGGTAAGGGTGCTGGTTGATAAATATTGGGGTGGCTGTGGCTGTTGTCTTAAAATAAGACAATAATGAATTTTGCCCAACCATTGACTCTTCCATGAACAATTTCCCTGAGCATGTGGCTACATTTGACAGCATTTTACCAATAGTAGAATTTCTTTCAGTATTGGAATCAATCCTGTCAAACTCTGCTACTGCATTATCAACTATGTGTTATATTCTAAATCTTTTGTATTCATTTCAGCAATCTTAACAGCATCTTCACCGGGGTAGATTCCAAGAAGCCACTCTCTTGGTTCATCCATTAAAGGAACTCCTCATCTGTTAAAGTTTGATCATGAGATTACAGCCATTCAGTCACAGTTTTAAGCCCTAATTCTATTGTAGTTCTCTTGTTCTTTCTACTACATCCGCAGTTACTTCCTCCATTAAAATCTTGAACCCCTCAAAGTCATCCATCAGCGTTGGAACCAGTTTCTTTCAAACTCCTATTCATGCTGATATGTTGACCTCTTCCCATGAATTAAAAATGGTGAATCTTTTCCAGAAAGTTCTCGATTTACTCTGCCAGATCCATCAGAGGAATCACTATCCATGGCAACTATAGCCTTAGAAAATTTATTTTTAAATACTAAAACTTGAAAGTAGAAATTATTCCATGATCCGTGGTCTGTGGAATGGATGTTGTGTTAGCAGGGATGGAAACATCACTCATCACATTGTATATCTCCATCAGAGCTCTTGGTGACCAGGTGCATTGTCAATGACCAGTAATATTTTGAAAGAAATATATTTTTTTCCTGAGCAATAGATCTCTCACTATGTAGACCATGCTATAAACAAATGTGCTATCATCCAGGCTTTTTTGTTCCATTTATAGAGAACAGGCAGAGTAGATTTGACTTAATTCTTAAAGACCCTAAGATTTTGGAATGGTAAATGAACATTGGCTTCAACTTAAAGTCACCAGCTGCATTAGCCCCTAATAAGAAAGTCAACCTGTCCTTTGAAATTTTGATGCCAGCCACTGACTTCTCCTCTCTAGTTTTATAAGTCCTGGATGACATCTTCTTCCGATGGAAGGCTGTTTCATTTACACTGAAAATCTATTGTTTAGTGTAGTCACCTTGGCAGATGTTCAAACACCGACAATTCCTGAACATCTAGATTATGAACATTGCAGATTATCCATGTTTTCTTTTGCATCACCCACCTAGAAGAGGACTCACATTTTAAAAATCAAACTCTTAATCTTTTCTTTTATAAGTTACCTGGTACCATCTGCTCTCCTATCTATAAGTTCAATGAAAGCAAAGATCTGTATGTTTTCTCAGTATTATTTTTTTCAGGTCTAGGTAGTACCGAAATCATAGCAGAAGATCAACTGATATTTGTTGTATGAAAATAGACAGACAGACAGACAGATAGATAGATAAAAATAAGGGCAGCCAAAAGAGCCAGTGGATAAGAGAAACTTCAAAAAATACATAATCTGTTAAGTAAATTGTGAAATGCAATATAGTCAAGGACAGAAAAGGGGGCCTTTGGGGGTTGTAGAAGCTCTTGTTTATTCATCTCAAGCCACATATCAAATTCAATAAGGAAAATTTAAGATGTACGTATAGCACTGGCTGTTTTAGGGTGATAGAGTTAAAAGTAATGAATGTGTTTTTGTATTTTTAGCTAATTTTCGAATAATCTACAGTAAGGTTTATCATTTCATAATCAGAAAAACGTGAAAAAGTGGAAATCAAAACACTTATTTTAACAAATATTTAATTATTTTCTACTATACGTGAGGCATTGCTCGGGTACCAACATGTAAATATATTAAGTAAACAAGACCCATATCATTCAGAAGGCAGACTTATGGAGAAGGCAGACATGAAAATGAACCATTAGCATCAGCATGCAAGTGCTGCGGTGGGTGTATTTACCCAGCATTTGAGAGAAGCAATGAGCTATGCATATGTATCCCAGGTAGGAGGGGCCTGACAAGTTGCACAGAGTAGGTGATCTGTAGACTGTGTTTTATTTCAGAGTAAGATTTAAAGGAATTATTAAATGGAATGGCAATGATGATTTCTAAAACACTCCATTAATTTTTTAAGTAAAATTATAACAGCTTGAGAAAACAACCTGATGAAATACCTAACCATTTACAATTTAAAGAAATAAGCACAATCATGAAGCAAGGAAAGGAATAGGTAATGGGAATTATTTGTAAATGGAGAAGGGAATTTCCTTTTTTTTTTTTTGTTCAGGAAACAGCAACAAATGAAAACGAATGAGTTTTTATAAGTTAGTAGCTGCAAAATTTCATTATTTTGGAAAATGATAAAAGGAATTTTTCCTTAGTGATCAATCTTATTGTAGAATGATCTGATAATTCCATAAATTTAACAGAATCATATGAAACCAAAAAGTAAGTGTTGCATTCGTTCATTTAAAAAAAAAAAAGCAAAAAAGAAAGAGAAGCAGAGACCTGGAAAATGAAAGCCATTATGTTTCCCTTTACTTGCTCTGATTTTATATATGCATGTTTTTAAAATTCTCACAATAGGGGCGCCTGGGTGGCTTGGTCGGTTGAGCGTCCGACTTCGGCTCAGGTCATGATCTCACGGTCCGTGAGTTCGAGCCCCGCGTCAGGCTCTGTGCTGACAGCTCAGGCTCTGTGCTGACAGCTCAGAGCCTGGAGCCCGTTTCAGATTCTGTGTCTTCCTCTCTCTCTGCCCCTCCCCTGTTCATGTTCTGTCTCTGTCTCAAAAATAAATAAACTTTAAAAAAATTAAAAAAAAATAAATAAAATTCTCACAATAATAGATTAGTAAAGGCAAATATTTTTTCATCCTCTTCCTGAAGGCTTGAGATCAGTGGGAGTTTCACTCAATCACACACACACACACACACACACACACACAAACTTTATAAGAATAGAAAGCATCAGTATTTTGAAACCAAAACTACAGTCATATCAATGCTCACATGAAATACAAACAATTTAAATAAATCCAGTCTGATGGAGGGACCTTTTTGAGCATTTAACTGGTAGTGAATTAGGTGACTTTTGATTTCAGACAGTGACCTTTGACCATGATTAGGTGTTTAATATAAAAAAAAAACTTTTGTTTTGAGGGTGATTTTTATTTTAAATCGTTTTCTGAGTTTTTCAGAAATTCAAAACAATGAAAACAAATGCAATAGAATGGTATCTCCATTGCTCAATTGATTAAAAAATAATGTTTAAAATTCATTACTAAAAAAGCCATGGCTATCCAATATAAAAGTGCCATCTAGTCATCTTGCCCAAAGAATCAACTGTTGAAATGTGTCAAGTCTTGCCTCTCAGAACATCTTGAAGGATAAAAGTTAATAAAACATAAATTGGAGCCTTGATCTTTACAAGGCAAAAACTTTGAAATTGAACTGTCTTCAGTGGTAATAAGTGTTCTGGAAGGCTTGCCTTCTCTAGGTTTATTTGGAAGGTATGGGACATTATCTTACCATCTGGGCCATCAAGACATCTGCAGTAATAAAGAAAAACTCATAAAAGCCATTTTGCACAAAATAACTTGTATTCGGAGTGATATTCATCACAAAAAGCTTGCTGCAGAAACTAATCCTTGTCCTCTAGGTAGCTTCTACGTGTAACTGTATATTCTTTACATTCAGTGTGCCCTCAGCTGGGGCTGGCAATGGTAACTGTCTAGGTATTAATGTGGTGTAGGTGTGGATTTGGGACAGAATACGTAGTCTGAAGATGCAGTATATTTTAACTAAAACTTGCAAACAGATATATTCTTTACCTTTCTTCCAGATAATACATATATGTATGTATGTATGTATGTATGTGTGTGTATATATATATATATATATGTGTGTGTGTGTGTGTGTGGTTAGATATACTAGAGGAATTAAAAATTTTTTCTATGACAAAAAATGTGGTTAGAATCAGGGATAGTGTGAAAGAAGAAGTTTGAAGGGGGATGGAGTGAATAATTATATACTCATTTTATAGAACTTAAAATAGAAGAAAACAATGTAAATAAAATAATATAAAATACATAACATTCTCTATCCATCATGAGGGTAAAGACAGTGTAATAGGGAGATTTGGGGCCATTCTTCCAAATTCAAGTATAAAATAATCTGGCCTATCAGATATATTACCAAAATGATTTTTATTGAAACCTTATGTGAGTTTCAGATGAATCATATTCCCCCACTCTCCTGCTGATAACAGATTTTCCAAGATGCACTTAATGATCTGAATCCCATTGAAGAATGCTTGTGGCATTCTGCCACAAAGGGGAAAAGTCCACCATTAACTCTTATTTTAGTTGCTTATCAGGAGAGGATCACTGGACTTCTACTCTCCAAAATTCCATGAGGAACAGATGCTTGTTATGTAATATGAAATTACCCTACTTCCCTCTCTCATCCCCTTAAAAGAATGAATGGAAGGCCTGGGTAGAATTATATGGCCTAAAGTGCATCTTAGAAATGAAGGCTTCAAGTAAGCTAGGTTTGAAAATATCTGCCATATTTTTTTCATAGTGGATAGAAAAATCAACATCCAACAAGACTGAAAATGGAAGATTTAGGAGCGAAGCATTAAGACCTGTGCCAGAACTATAATTTCTTTAAAAGAGAAAATGAATTAGCTGTCACATCCCAGATGGATGAACATAAGGCAAACTAATCTCTAGGCAGTGAGCAAATCTTAAGGGAAGGCCCTCTCCCACCCTGTCCCATGCATCAGGAGAACCCTCTGTCCGGCTCTATACTCAGCAGGGCCTCACCTGCCCTCCACCTTTCCCCTCCTTTCAGTTTCATCAGTTCTAAGCAGACTACAAAAAGGCATTATAATGTATGGTCATTTATTAGCTTACACAGATTTCTAGCTCTCTTTAAATAATTTTATGACACATGCGCATAATTTTAAACATGTGTTGTGGATTTTTTTAATGTCAGCTACAGAGTAAGTTTTATTAGTACTGAATTAGGATAGTAATCATAATCATAACTGTAGCCATAATCATAATATATAGCTTCTTACTGTAATTTGTCTGATATAACCAGTCTGCATACTAACCTCTGGTTCCATTTTTAATGAACCTACTCTGTGTCAGATGTGGGGATAGAATAGTGAAAATGTAACCTGTACTCTCATAGAGCTTATATTCTAGAGGAGGAGACAGGCAATATATGTAAATGGATAAAGAAAGATCTGGTGATAGAAACTATAAAGGCAACAAAACTGGGTGATGCTGTTCAGCATAGAGAGCAATTGGATTGAGGGGAAGGGTGCCTACTTTAGAATGAGTCATTTAGATTTCTCTGGGATGCAGAAATGAAGTGATCTCTGAATGATGATGAGGGGATAGTCGTGGGCTCATCTGGCTAAGGTGGGGCCAAGCAGAAAGATGATCATGAAGAAACCCTAGGGATGCTCTGTGTGTCCTAGGGGTAGTCAGGTGGCCACTGAGTGCCAAGAGCACAGGAGAACCTGGTGTGAGATTAAATCAGAGAGATAGGAAATCCACAGCAAAATTATCAGAGGCTTTATGTCTGAAATTAAAAATGTGGTGCAGCTACTTACTGATGGATTCTATGCTCATGTATGACATGGTCTAACTTTTCTTCTAGAATGTATGTGCAGAAAGGATTGCAAAGGGAGCCAAGCAAGGGAAGTGAGGGCAATTTGGAGGCTAGGTGATGAATACTGGAGACTTATACTGAGTTGAGGGCAGTAGTGAAAATGGATGAGGTGCCTCTTAGGGGGAGAGCTAATAAGACTTAATGACCAGTTTCATGTAGGAACTGAGGTGCCTCAAGACTTCAGAGATCCTTGTGTAATAACTGCCTTTAAAAAGAGCAGTAGATGTTTATGTGCTCAATCTTCTATGTACATACATTCTGCATTTCTCTACCTAACCTTGGCCAAAAGCTAATTAATAAAGGTTAAAATTAATTTGCTTTTTTAAAGAATAAAACAAAGGAAAAGTGTGAGCATTATAATTACATGAAAATCTTGTCAAATTATGGTTAGAAGTTGTGTTTTGGTGTCTGGGCATCACCTCCAGGAAGATAAGAAGATATGGTTAGTAAAATACAGAGCAGGCTGTTTAAGTAAAGGGAACAAGAATCTTGCATTTTCAAAATATAAAGTGGTAGGGTAATAAAGCTGGAGGATAGAATAATTATTTGTTCTTAGTAAGCACATTTATTCAAACCAATATCAAGAAGTCATCGATAAAACAGTATAAACATTGTTGTTTAACAGCAAAGGCTAACTAACAACAATAAGAAAGAGCACCCCATGAATATTAACAATTGCGGATAAATACAAAACACTGAAGAAACATTTTTCTATATGAACATAGTGTTTTCAGGATCCCTCAAACAATGGTTTATATACCAAGAAGGAGGAAAGTGATAGTAATTTAAGTGTGGGATGGACACAGACCCCTGCAGGAGGGTAGTGTGGGGGACAGAGTGAATCGGGGAAAGAAAATCTCCCTCACAGATTCAATCCATTTCTTCACTTGGGAATCAAAGGGGGAATTGCTTAGAAAGCTGGTGTGAATCTCACTTGGGTCTTTGTTCTTAATATGTTGGTAAGATAATTACACTCAACTAGGTTGAACCACTTTCTCCTTAACTTTAAAAACTACTAAAGATATTAGTTGAGGAATTTTAATTAAAACTTCCATAGATAGATCCTAGAAAGCCTTGCCACTCTTTTGTCAAATGTTGATTATGGGAAGGTGACAACAAAGAAGGGAAGAGAGATGAATATAGAACAGCAAAGAAGCACACAGGAACTACATTTTTTTTTTGAAAAATGATGTTTCTAATAAATGGTTTATAAACTTTTATAAATTCTCCTTGCAATAGTATAAAATATCAAGGAGTATTGATTTTAGAGATGAATTTTTATACAACCGATCTTAGTATCTATAGATTTTGTCTTTTTTTTTCTTGAGTGAACACAATGTCTCTAAACAATATGAAAGAGAAAACTATACCACCCCCTGTAACACACACAGAGAACAGTTCTAGGCTGCATTTCCATATTTGAACATAGAATGAGCCATTTAATAGCTTTTACATTATGTTTGTGTGAGCTTAAAATTTAAACATTAATTTTTAGATAGTAAAATCTAAACATTATTATTCTAGAGATATTGGCATTTTTACTATGTGGCCTTCCATATCTATTTATAATTCCAAAAAAATTTTTTAAATGTTTTATTTATTTTTGAGAGAGAAAGAGAGACAGAGCATGAGCGGGGGAGGAGCAGGAAGAGAGGGAGACACAGAATCTGAAACAGGCTCCAGGCTGTGAGCTGTCAGCACAGAGCCCAACACGGGGCTCAAACTCACAGACTGCGAGATCATGACCTGAGCCAAAGCTGGGCTCTCAACCGACTGAGCCACCCAGGTGCCCCCCAAAAATATTTTAATAAGAAAATTAAATCGAATCACAACCATTTATAAAAATTACACAAAGGATTCAATGCTCATGTTTCAAGAATAAACTATGAACAGTTTTGTCATTACAAAGTCTTCTTTACTAAATCTCAACTCTTATTCTCTTTTACCAAAGAAATGAAAGACATATTGAACAGTGTCTGTAGCAACCATATTCTCATGCTTTCAAGAAACCAAGTACATCAATACATAATAACATGCCAAAGTAATAGAGTAATAAAAATGGTAGAAAAAATATATCTATTCTGGGAAAGTTGGAATAAGAAGATAAGAGACTCTTCTGTTCATTTTTTTGGGAAGGTACAAGGTAAATAAAATGCCCCTCAGTGCCTGGGATTAAAATCAAGAGAACAAATCATCTACATGCAAGAGACAAAAAGAAGTATACATCCTAAAATAAACTTAAATCCCATTACAAAAAGTCTTTATTTTATTTGCCTATTGTTATCACTCTTATTCTTTTATGTTCTTTTTTACACTCTTCATGAATTCTAACTTTGAGGTGAGAGAAAAATTATAGTATAGTCAGCAGTTGCAACATAGAGAATTTGGAAAGTTTTCATTTGAAGAGAAAAATAACAAGAAAAGATGTTTCGAGAATAAGTGATCGTCTCATTGCAGAGATAGTAGGCATTCACAGTAGACTTTTTGCCACCATTCGAGCTATTATCAGTGATGGTAAAGCTTCCTGGGATTTCTGTAAAGGGACACAGTTGAGATTTGTTCCTAGCAAAATGCAGTATGCTCTTTGAAAGGTAGGGGTCCTTCCAAAGGGGATTATGTCTTGCCAAAAAGCTCATTTGTATGAGCTTTCCCTCCTCCTAGGCTCCCCAGCAACTCTCCCCTCCGTTTGGCACCATGCAGTAGCATCACATGACTTTTTGGACTGGCTGAGTTCATTGAACATAAAGCCTTGGCAGTGGCAGAAGCCAGGAAACATACACCAGTAAATGGATCTCATTTGAATCACTGTACATAGGGTTTACTTGATTTATCCCATATCGTACCAGGTTCCAACGTGGCAGCAAGACTCTGCACTCGGTTGCCATGTTCAACAAAAGCACTGAGGTTAAACTTTAGTTATACTGCCAATAAGCCGTTTTCCATAAATATCTTTTGCTTCAAAATTTTTTTCTGTCATTTTGTTCCTCTCTAAGGGTTCAGAGAAGAGGTTGGACAGGTTCAACTTTGTTTAATGTTTAGAAACTATACAATAATATGGCTGTTTCTATTTGCACCGTAAGCTACCCTTTAACAGAATTTTACAACAGAGGCTAAAAACCATTACTCTGAATAAGTTAGTAGAATTTGTGCTCCTCTTCATGTGGTCTGAAGTTTTTGTGCCTCCACACATCTTTCTTTAAACATAGTACCTCATACATTTTCTTTATTGGGTTAATATAGTTTAAAGTGCTTAAAACTATGCTCAGAATGTAACAGATACGCCAGAGCTGTTAATTTTTTTTTATTGTTTTAACTACTCATGTGTTAGTTTACGTGTTTAATATTTGTCTCACCCTTAGACCCTGTCACTTTCCCTGTTGATTTGTATTCCCAGTGCCTGGCAAATATGTTGCACTCAAATCATATTTGTCACCCTGTAGCAAATCATCATCATTGTCATCGTGAAAAATACTGCGCTATTATTGCTATGAATATGATGCTTTAATAGTAACACTAAAAACAGAAGTATAAGAAACATAGTCCCCAGCCATTAGAATTCATACTTACTAAAGGTAGACCAGAAAGAGGAGGAACAAAGATGACAAATGTCTTAGGAACTCTACCTCTCAGATTGATCAGAGAGACAGAGGTAAGCAAATAATTGCAATATTATGTTGTAGGTTCTAATTAAATGTCAGTAACTAAATTTCTTCTTCTGGAAGCAGCCACAAAAAGTTTCACAGGCTCTGCTTTTTACTTTTGAGAAGCATAGAGATCAAAAATTAATCTTTATTAAAAATCTACTATACACCTGATACTGTAATCAATAATTTATAGCATTCATCCCTATTCTATGTCAGATAGAGGTTACTATTACTTTTTAAATGTTTGAAAATTGTTGCTAGAATCTTTTATTAAGTTCCTTGGTGCTTGAGTTAGTAAGTTCCTGAGCAAGGATTAGAACAAGGAAGGTTATGGGGCACCTGGGTGGCTCAGTCAAACAGCTGACTCTTGATATCTGCTCAGGTCATAGTACCATGGTTCTTGAGATTGAGCCCCACGTCAGGCTCTGTGCTGACAATGCAGGTATTTTATAAATATGATTAAAGATAATAGACAGTTAACTTTAAGATTATTCTAAATAATATGGGTGAGCTTGATTCAATTAGTCAAAAGGTCTTAAAATCAGAGCTGAGGTTTCTCTGAAAAAGAAATTCCACATATAGATGACGTACGGCTGTGCCTAAGAGTTCTAGCCTGTCCTTCCTGATGGCCTGCGCTGAAGTTTCAGACTTGCTTATCTAGCCCCCCAAATCACATAAGCCAATTTCTGATAATAAATCTCTTAGTATTTATCTCCTCTTGGTTCTATCTTTCAGGATGAACCTTGATTGACACAGATTTTGGTACCTGGAAGTATGATACTGCTGTAATAAATACCTTAAAATAAAAGTGGGCAATGAGAAGAAACTAGAATTTTGAGAAACACAGTTTTGTTTTGTTTTGTTTTTAAAGTAGATTTCCCTGAACATACTATTAGTGGAAATATGTGTGAATAACTCTACTATTAAGGACTCCAAAATAAATGAGGACCATAAAAGACAAAACCTAAATTACCTTAGCAAATACCTAAATTATGATGAACAAACTTTTAGTAGATATATGGTTGTTAAAAGTGGGTGGTGAGGGCTCAGGAGGATATGAGAAATATGATATTAGAAACTAAAGAAAGGGGACATTCTTGCTATGTGGTGCAGAAACCTTAGCAGAATTATATTCTGAATTTATGTAGAAAGGGGAATTTGGAAGCAATGGAATTCAACATTTAGTGCAGGAAACCTCCAAGCAAAGTGTTGAATTTGTGGCATGGTTTCTTATTGCAGCTTATGCAAAAGGAAAGAAATAAATTGAGAAAGAGTTGTTAAACACAGAGAAACTAGGACTTGATGGTTTGGGAAAATATCAGCTTATCCAGAAACGCAAAAGACTCTGCAGTTAAGATATTCCCCATAAGAAAAGCAGACTCCAATGAAAAACATCAAGAGTCTGGCCATACCACTTTTAGCTAATACCTCAGGAAGATTTTAAAAAGTCAGATTATTTAGTAACACAAATGTACTTTGACGAGAGCACATGAGATATATGACTCATACATTCCCTCAGTCAATGAGGCAGAAGCCAAAAACAGAGATGAGATTATCTAGGAAAGATCCAGGAAGTAGATTCTTATCTACTGGAGTGAATCTCTAGGACATATACAGGAAACCCATAAAGTTCTTGAGAATGTTATGCCAGGAGAAATACTGCTAGTTTGGACTGAAAGGAATGGAGAAAAGAAAAAATAAAAGAAGGCTTTTGATACCCCAAATTTTCCAGGAAGGAAACAGGCTGATAAAATCACTCAGCAGTAAACATATGCTGTCATTTATAAAATAGGAAGGATGGCTCACAATGTGGAACCTCAAGGCAAGAGGGTGGAGCTTCAAGCTCAAGAATGTAGAGCCTGGAGTCCAGAGGATGGAAGTACTCCCCAAGCCTTGAAACCTAAGAGGGTGTGCCTCGCTGAATTTTGAAATTTGCTGTTCAGTGACTCTTTTTTTTTTCTTTTATTTTCTCCCATTATGAGAAGGAATGTCCATAACTGTTATCCCATGCCCATCCCACTGTCACATTTTGGGAGCAGAACTTGTTTTTAGGTTCAAAGGTCCACAAATAGGAATTTTATACCAAATGCATTTATACCAACATGCATTATACTCATACTTAATTTAGATTATTTCAATGCTATTGGTTTGGGACTCTTATGCTGATGACATTTATATGAGATTTTGGACTTTGAGTTGATATTATAATGGGTTGAGATATTGTGGACATTGGATAGGATGAATATATTTTATATGTAGGATGGATTTGAATCTTTAGGGTGCAAAAGATAAACTGTGATAGGTGAAACAATAGCTTCCCAAATATGTTCACATCCTAATCTGTGGAAGCTATAAATATGATACCTTGTGTGGCAAAGTGGACTTTGTAGATGTAATTAAATGAAAAACCTGGAGATGAATAGATCATTTTGGATTATCTGGGTGGGCCCAATATAATCACATGAGCCCTTAAAAGTAGAAAAGACAGGAAGAAGAGAGACACAGGGAGATGTGACTATGGAAGAGGTCAGAGTGATGTCATGTGAGAGATGTGAGAAGGATTCAACTCACATTTGCTAGCTTTGAAGACCAAAGAAGGGTCTGTAAGTTAAAGAATGCAAGCAACCTTGTAGAACTTGAAAAAGGCAAGGAAATAGATCCTACCCAAAGAGTACAGGCAAGAATGCAGTTCTGCTTTAAAATCTTTATTTTATCCTGTTGAGACGGTGTTGGACCTTTGACCTAGAGAACTGTTAGATAAAGTTGTGTTGTTTAAATGTGGTGAGAGTCAATACTGATTTATGGCTCTTGGTCAGTGGTTTGATTTGGCTGAATAATCAGGTACTTGGGTAGGAACACAATCGAAAGTTGGTAACCTCTGGGCGAGAGGTATGTGAGTAGACTCTTTGAGCAAAGAATATGAAGATAGGAGATATTTATGTCCCATGTGTATGCCCACAAGTGGATAACCTCAGCAAAGGAGAATTCTATTAAACAGTTGCTAAGGATGGCTCTGAAATGAGTCTCTTTCCCCAGCCATTCTTCTAATTGTTGAATAGTTTTGTGAACAAAGTGGCTATGGTTGCAGGGATGGAGATTATGCATGGGCTCAGTAACATAAACTTCTGCTTACCAGTGTTGGCCTGGTTACAGCCACTATCAGGTGCTGAATGGCTTTTTGAAAACTCACTTACAGTGCCAGGTAGGTGGTAATGCCTTGGGGTCTTGGAAAAGCTCCAGATGCTATATATGCTCTTCATTAGGCATCCAATATATGAGGCTCTTTATCATATAGGTAGGTTTCACTCTCAGGATAGAGGGAGAAGGGCACCACTTACTATTATCCATAGTGATCCACTGGAAAAATTTTTGCTTCCTGTCCCCACAACTGTATGCTCTACTGGCCTAAAGGTCTTAATTCCAAAGGGAGAATTGCTTCTACCAGAAGACGTAACAATGATTCCATTGAACTGAGAATTGAGACTGTCAGCCAATTTGGGCTCCTCACACTTCTAAAGTATGGTGGCAAAGAGGTGGCTACTGTGCTGTCTAGTGTGCAAGATAAATTGGTTTGCTACTACATAGTGGAGTTAAGGAAGAGTATGTCTGGAATATAGGAGATTCATTATAGCATCTTTTAGTATCACCATATCCTGTGATTACAGTTAATGAAAAGCTATGATGACCCAATTCAAGAAGGACCACTAAAGGCTCAAACCCTTCAAGAAGGAAAGTTTAAGGGAATGCCACCAAATGAAAGCTGTGGCAAAAGGAAATATGGAATGGGTAATGGAAGAAGGTAATTAAACATGCTACCTTTGACCATGTGATCACTATAGAAACAAAGATTATAATCATTGTTTTTCTTCCTTATTTTGTAATGAATATTTGTATATATATATATATATATATAATAACCAAACTTTTTATTCCTTCTATTATACCTTTATCATATAATATAAAATGTATTCACAATACATAACATAACAATAGTTAACTTTATATCACAGTATTGAAGCTATAGGATATTAAAGAAAGAGAGTGAACATCACCCAAAAACTTTTCATCCTCTTAAAGAAAATGGTTAGTTTGGTTTCCATTGTACCCAAAATAGTTGTATTATGTTCAGTAGAAATATGACTTTGTTATTGCTTTTATTTGGAGATTAAATAAGATTTAAAATGTGTTCCAGAGAGATAGATGGTTTGACAAGGGGTGGACTGTGATGGTCTTTTTCATGTGTCCACTTGGCTAGTCTACTGTCCCTAGTTATTCAGTCAAATGCTAGTTTAAGTATTGCAGTGAAGGTATGTTGTAAATCTGTGTAAAGACCATAGTCAAAAGCAGGCATTCTGGAAAGATTAAGTAAAGCTGCAAAGCTGGGTATTTTCTGTAAATGGGGAAATTACATGGGATTTTGAAATGCAATTTAAAGGCAGTGCTGAAAGGCAAGCTGTAGTGCTTTGAGGGACTCCATTCAACCCTGAGTTAGCACTTCTTGAGTAAATACAATGTCCATTTGAATAAGGGAAAAAAGAATGGCTAATGCATATTATAGGATGTAATGATTGGCATGACAAAAAAATTGGTTTAGGTCAGAGAAAGAGGATTGGCATGGATAAATCAGAAGGAGGTTTGGGATGTGAGGATAGTAGATGCATGGAATTAAAAGCAAGATTTTTCTTGGAATTGATTTTCATATAGAACATAAAAAGTACTGAAGAATAGAGTACTGAGTAATAAGTAATAGAAAACATTGTGTTGGCTAGATTGAAAACCCGTATATAGAATAATAGTACCAGCAAGGTGGCAGTTAAAGAAAATGGGATTGAAATGGTGTCTGTGACATAACCAAGACCTCTATGAAGAGCTGTGAACTCTCATCGCCCATAAAGAACCTGTATCTTGGCATTTTATTGCTGCAACCAAACAAACCACCACCACCACCACCCAAAACAGCAAAAAACAACAGCAACACTAACCTCATCTTGTTATCTTAAAAATGAGGGAAGAGTCCCAGAGTGGGTGCCATTGTTAGTATTACAGAGTTAGTTCAAAATAGCAGAACTAATAGAATCTGTACTTGTTTGTTTTCTATTTATTTCAGTGTCAGGGCGATTCCCCACATTCCTAGTTTGACATGTATCATGGTGTATAGTGATTAACAACACTGGCTCTCAATCCTGACGGCCTGGCTTCAAATCCTGAATCTGACACTAATAAGTTGTGTGACATTGGTCAAATTGGACCTTGGGCTTCCGCGTATCTAAAATGAGAATGACAACAACTATGTCAATTTCACAGGCATGTTATAGGGTATAAATGAGTCTGTTTATTTGAAGTGTTTACACTAGTGCCAGACACATAGTAAGAGCTAAGTAGATATTAGCTATTATTATTATATAAACTGTGCTATAAAATTACCATAGATAAATTTTGGATTTTTAAGTTGCAAAAGATATGGAGCACCTAGTGATGAATTCAAAAGTACTCTCCTAATCCCTGCAGAGCTAATGTCAGTAAAGATGGATAAGCAAGAGGAGGAAGAAAAGACCACCACAAAGGCTCTCTTCATTACATTGAATTAGAGACTGTGTAGAGCTTCCATTTAGAAAGTCAAGTACAATGGGTTTTTTTTTTAATTAATAATAAACTGAGACATTAAAAAGCTACCAAGCGAAAGGATTTGGTCAGCAGAAGTCGAAGGTGGAGTCACTTAAAATTGCATCTTTCATGACAGTTGAGTTGAGGAAAAATACAAATTACATCCTAGGAGTTCTTCCCATGATGGGGATGGTTATGGGGGGAATTCCCAAGTGGAAACTCAGGTTAAGTGGTCAGAAAGGGAGAGTAGCAAAACACAGCTCTATCTCTTTGGGTAGCTGGAGGAATACTTAATAAGCTCATGAGCTGCTGATAGATTGAAAGCATCACAGCAGAACAGTTTTGGCCCCACGATGTAGAAAGAAGCAGGGACTAGGAGCTGTAGCATAATATTCAACTACTCAAATGAAGAGTCGTTAGACTTAAATAGACCAATATGGACCAGTGGAACTAAGATGAAACCTCTCAGTGACATCACTGACTTTTCGAGAGCAACTAAAAGTTAAATGTACTTAAAATGCTAAGCTCTGTGACAGAACCTTTCTCTGGATACAATCCCGTGGAAATGGCTTTTTGAAGGGGCGGAGCAATTGGCCAACCCCAACTGAACAAGACTCCATATGTTTTTGGTATATGAGTTGCATCAGTGAATCACAAAATGCAGTTAAGGAATTAACCGTTTATAGTGCAGGGTACTAAGAATTTTTGTATCTGGCTACATAACATATTTCCTTTCCACAGGAGGTAGTTATGACAAATTAGAAGTCTGAAAATTTTCTGATGGTGTAAAGGCCCAGCTGTCACTGGGGAGATAGTGATCAGATTTCATAGCTGCGTGGTCCCGTGGCGCCATGGAGCGCTCCATATGGCCACCCAAATGTTCCAGCTAAATCCACTGAAAATTTCCAGTCTGACTTTTACTTGTAAAAAATAAAACTCTTCTTGTATGAATTTATCATTATGTGCCTACCAAGAGAAAAAAGTCTTGTTAACTGGTTACATTTTAAAAAATGGGAAAAAAATACTCCTTTTAAGAACAACTTGGTACAGCTGTTATGCCGTCCTCATGATAAACGGATAATGATGCACTCCTGGGAACTCCACAGAATTTATATCAATTGTAATATAACCTAAGAAAGGTGGACTTTTTAATGGATGTGTAGTGAATAATTAAAATCTGTAGAAATGCCTGCTTCTGTGATAAAACACAATTTTATAAACCACTGTTCTCTCATTCCCCCAGAAAATCACCTCTGCTAAATTGTTAATGTAATTACTAAGTGCTGGGACACTTGTATGCATGTCAAAGATGTCAGCTTAACTCTTACCCAATAACAAATGACAAATGCATAATTTATTGAGTCTTAAATGGCTATGTCCTTGGATATATTCCATATAAGTAATTTGCTTAGAAACACATCTGGCTTCTGAAGGTAACAACTGTTTTCAAGAAGTCCAGTTCTATGTTTTAAAGTTAAAGAAGAAGACAGTAATCTTATTTGTTGTATTTCTATACCGAATCGAGACATGTTTTAAGTTATGTAATTCTGTTTTGGGTTTGATGGTATAAATAATAGAACAAAATTTTTTTGCTAAAATTTCTAAATATTAAAAATATAATCAATGATTCAAATATTACTTCATAAGTAACTGTTTCATTTTTACCAAAAACATCTGATGTACCCAATTTTCACTGTAGACATCAGACCCTACTCGGTTTAATATTTGTTTTTAGTGAAATGTAAATGTAAGTTTTTGGCATATGTTATTAAAAATATAAAATTGAAATATTAATAAGGGAGCTTCAAATATTTAATATTTTAATTAGAATTATTTTGCTATTAATTCCCAATCATATATAGGCTGCATGGCTATTAACATTTCTTGTGGTGGTTCTAAGCTCATACAAACATATGGAAAAATTATATCTCACTAATGATTTTATGTCTTACGTTTCTCTGATAGAAGCAAAATTTGATATCTGAAATACACTTTGAAATTTATTCCACTGGTGTACAAAGAAAGGCATTGTGGAGAAAATACATTTTCAAAACCCTATAATAAACAGCCAGGCACCTTTAACTTTACATTTCACCTTGCAGCACACACAAAATGTTTAATTATTTGAGGATTAATGGAGGTAGTTTATAATTAAGCTGAAGTATGAACTGATGTCATCATCTCAGTATGATGATATACGTTTTTATGCCAAAGCACCTGTTGTTTTGGAAGGAAGCAGCTGATATCATTATCTGCGCAGCCAGATAGCCCTGTTTCCTGCTGCTTAAAAAATTATCCTAAGGGTTACCTAAGTTGGAGTAATTCAGCATTTACGTTTGCATACCCAGAAGAGGACAGAATGGAGAAAATGACTCCTGCAATCAAAGAGAAAGCAAAAGGCACACTGGGAAAGAGGAAGAAGAGGGAGGGAAGGGAGAGAGCTTCAGCTTATGTGGCCAAAGGAGACTGCCACTCACCCTGAAGATGGCCTTCTTAATCATTCTGAGAGCATGTGGAGTTTGCAAAAAAACATGAACAATGGAAGCCCCTAATTAATTTTATTAATGTAGATAGAATGTTGCTACATTGTTAGGAGGTAGAGAGGAAAGGATATACAGCTTTAATACAGAATATAATATTTCTAATACTAATGTTTCTAAATACTAACATAAGTATCTCTATTTCCATATTTAAATGTACAGAATCAATTAACTATTGACAAGATTCACGTGAACCAAATTCTCATTTTCTCTTGTCTATTAGATATTTTGCGCCTCAATGACTTTTTGGTTTACTGGCTGGTTGGTTAGCCTTTTGTTATGCATTCATTGATTAGGGATGAAGCTGAAGGCCTATGCAATATAAACACAATCTGCTATGGAAACATATCAGTCAACAGTGCTCACTTGCCCCGTCATTGGCCTCATCTCATGGTTTGAAATTATGAAGAAATCACCAAATTTCCCAGCATGAGACAATTCTACAGTCTTCCACACTGACGAAATGATACTTTGAATATAATCTCGACTGTGTATATTGCTCCAATACTCTTCTATAAAAAATTACTCCCTACCCAGAATTCCCTTTTATCCAACAGACATTCTTCCCATCTTAGTTATTTCTCACTGGGACGCACAGCCTTAATCAATACTGCCCATCTGACACATTTTCTTCTGGATTATCTTTTTTTTTTTCCTCTCCGCAATCTACCTGCCATAATACCTACAGGCACTAGTTATTATTTCCCCAATATCATTTCTATTGTTTATTTAGCTATAGTTCATTCGTATAAAAATTTCACGAAGTAGGTCTTATTATTAAGATTGGAGATGAGGAAACTGAACTTTATAAAGTAGCTTGCCCATGGTACACTTAGTAAATGGTGGAACTGATACTCAACCTCAGTCTGCCATATTCAAACTGCATGGTCTTATTTTCTACATCATTGCCTTTCAGTTTAACTTTTCCTCATGTGCTCTTTCCTTTTCCTTTCTTAACTGAACCTGATATGTCTCTGAGGACAGTTTCTTACAAACTTTGTGTTAGGATATGCTCACTGTTCTCCCTTGTTGTATTAGTTGGGGTAATTACCTCTAGCTGCCTAACAGTGTGTGTGTCTGTGTGCAGGTGCTAGAGTCCTCAGTCCTGGAAGTGATTATGAGGGTATCATTGATATTTGTCAATATTTATTACTTCCTCCCATTACTCATTCCATGTCACCTTGCTCTCAGATCAGTCGCATAGGATTCTTTATACCAAAAAGAGTCCCAAACCTTAATTCCAGAAGGATCTGAATCCTTAATGTTTTGTCTTTATTGGAATGGTCCTTATTGGCATCCAGGAAAGAAATGAGGTCTCGGGAATCTTTCTGAGAGTCCAAATGTACTATTTTCTGCTCTTATTTTTAGAAGAAACCCCTTTTTTTCATAACTTGAAACACTCACCCCTACAAATACTATCATCTTTTCACTGCATTTACTGTCACCTCTTTCAGTCCTGCCTCTGAAAAGAATCATGTGGTAGTTTTAACTTCCAGTTTAATGGGCCTGTTGCTGTGTCCCATAGCAGACACTTGGACAAGGTTGCATGAACTGAAAGAAAGATGTCTGTGTGATGAGTTATTATGTGTAATAGTGAGGGAGACCCTTCTAACTTCTACTTCTTGGATTCAGGACCTGTGAATGCTGGCGATGAGAGAAATAGCATCACGTAACTGTGTCTGATTCAAGGCATATACTACATGCTGTAAGAGAGCATCTCAACTTCTCCTGGTCTTCTGTCAAATATCATAAATGTCTTTGGTAGGCTATCCACCTTTCTTTCAGGCCTGCTGCTTCTGAGCTTCTGAGTGATGAGGTTTGTGATTAGGTCAGAGAAGTCCCTGGGTGTGAGCCCACCGTTGCATTTCTCTTGCCGCAAAATATCTTCCTTGGTAAGAAACAGTGTTACGTGAGATAACATCATGATGTGTAGGGAAATCTCTAAGTCCATAAAGGTCAGTACTGACAGAAGCAGGGTGGGTATGGAAGGCAAATTGATATCAAGGGTCAATGTTTAATTCAGCAATCTCACTTCTAAGTGTTATCCAAAAGAATTGAAATCAGGATCTCAGGACCTCAAGGACATTATGGGAAAAAAAGGAACAGATGACTATATCAGAGAGGAAAAAATTACTTTCACAATGGAAGAGGTCTAATGTCATCCACCTGCAACTCATGGACCAACCAATACCTCTAGAGAATGATGCTATATTGAACATTCACTATTGGCATCTGTAGTTCAGAGATTGGACACTTACCAGAGACAATAAGGAGGTCAACGCTGATGAGGAAAAGTCCATGTGGCTGAGATCATACATAGCCTACATCCCTGTTGATATGGCCATATTTTTATCATTTAAACAACAACAACAACAACAAGCAAACGGACTCGGATGGATACAAGAGTAGGCTGTTAGTCCCGTGGTTGAACACCTTGCCTACATGATCAGTGAGATCCTCCTCTGCGGTAGACGCCCTTGGGTGGACACACATGGGACCTACATGCCTATCTGGCAGTTTGTTCACGTAACTCTTCTGGACCTGCTTGCTATCAATCTTCCAATGTTGCTCTTTGCAAGTCCCCGGTCAGTGAGGATAAATATTGATCATTGTCACGAAGGAAAATGCAACTTCACCTCAAGCCATCTCTCTCATTCCACAAAAGGTAATGAACAACCCAACAGACGGCCTAAAGTCTTAGCTATGAGAGGGTTGACCATCCTCCAGGATCACCCCGGACTGAAACTGCAATGTGGCAGCAGTTCGTGTACAGGCGAATCCAGCGTATTGTACGAATTCTGTGTAAACTGAGACTAACAATTTCTTCCTCCAACGACTGATCACAGAAAGCCCACATGAGACTATGGTGTTGGATTAATAGAGGAACAGCAATGCAGCAGAAGTAGGTGTCATGCAAGTGAGTCACCTTTTCATGCTGTTTCCCTGTGCCATCAGGATCCGTTCAAGCCAACTTTATATGCCAGTTCCATTTTATGATGTGCTGGTGCTGCACATGTCCAACTGAAATACAAGCCATGTTGCGGGCACCCGGGCGGCTCAGTCGGGTGAGCGTCTGACTTCGGCTCAGGTCATGATCTCACAGTTCGTGGGTTCGAGCCCTGCGTCTGGCTCCGTGCTGACAGCTCAGAGCCTAGAGCCTGCTTCGGATTCTGTGTCTCCCTCTCTCTCTCTCTCTCTGTCTCTCCGCCCCTCCCCCACTCATGCTCTGCCTCTCGGTCTCAAAAATAAATACACATGTAAAAAAGTTACAAAAGTAAGACACATTTCAAGTTTGTATATTCCACTTTATAATTCTACAGAGTTTACCATTGGACTTGGGGCCTGATCTTCTATCATGTCTTTTCTGCTGCTACAGAAGATTAGATATAATTTTAAGGTTTCCATAACATCTCTTTGGTTTTCTAACCTTGACACGAAAAAAGAACTCAAAGCTCTCAGTCTATAATTTTCCTTCTGGAAGTTCATCAAAGCTGTCAAAGGCAGCCATTCCAAGGACAGCGCTTGAAATCATTACTGCTGTAATGGTATGATAGTAACAGTTGCTACTTGTTTTCCCAGAGCCTTGCCTCTTTGACTGGCATTTACTTCCAGGAAATCACGGGCTCACTTAAGTAATTTAAGTCACTGCATGCCAGGTATTAGTAGTATCCTATTTTCCCACCTGCAAGGAAGTCATTGTTATATTCACACTCAAACAGAGAAGGAATCCAACCCTGCAAACCCGTCTTGAAAAGCCTGACACTGGGAATAACTACTAATAACAGGAAGTTTGTCAGTCAAGGGATAATCGGGAAAATAAAACCATTCAGAGTCGTAAGCAGAGAGAATTTAATGTAGTAAAATGGTTACAAAGGTGACAGAAGAGGCTGAGAATCAAATCATGGAGGAGCGGGGCAATCCAGAGGTAAACAAGAGTCAGAACTGCTACCTAACCTTGGCTGAAGTGGCAGAGAGATCAGGAGGTATTACTGGAATCCAGGGGCCCAGGAAAATGAGAAGAATCTGAATTAGGAGGATCTGGAGCCGAACTAAGAGACAGGACACCTGCTTCAGAGGGCAATAGCACTGTAACATCTGCTTCCCACCTCCCTTGTAATCTTTGACAGAACCTCCCAATAGCCAAACCCCAATGGAAAAGAGCTGGTCCAGGAGACTGGGAAATGCAGCCAGCAGAGATCAGCCCATTTGTGATTCTGTAGAGCAGGAAAAGGGCAGGTAATATATCTGAGGGCAAACAGGCACAGAGCCAAAGCAAATCATTTTTTTTTTTTTTTTTTTTTTTTTTTTTTTTTAGACACAGTTAAACTCTGAGATCAACATGTAAGGCCAAAATCCGGTAGGGTAAAAATTTATCTTAAAAATTCCTTAAGTTGTCCATAAAGCAGAGAAAAAGGCTTTCGACCACAAGAGGCATCTCAGCTCGGAGATATAATCATACCATAAGGGTTTGCAGGAGAACAGAGACCAAAGAAAATCACCTTTCTGTGTCCTTTTCTCTACACACTGGGCCATATGTACATTAAATGGAATAGTAGAGACAAGTTGAAGTGGAGAAAGTTAAATATGCGTATGCTCTGACTCCGCTCTTCTTTACACAATTTTATTAGTAAGACTTAGAATCAATAATAAAAGCCCTGAAATAAAAAATGTTCAGCCCACCCAATATGCACCAAACATGTGAGGCCAAAGATATGGATCTAGTTGTTCAGCCAGGAGAACTTCAGGAGAACAGGATAGACATGTTGATTGTACCCAGTGAGAAAACTGTAATCTTCAAAATAGAGGGAGCAAGGCAGGGATGCAGTTGACTCTGGCTTTCAAATGGAGGTTATCTCTCTAGTTGATCTCTTGATCGACAGGGGGAGGAAATTAGATCTGAGAGAGAAGTTTCTTCCAATTCGGTAAAACACCGGGATCATAAACTTCTTAGGCTTGAATCCTATCTTATAAGATATAACACAAATGGGAGAAAGCTATTAGGATTACTCAATAGTTGCCCTCCAACTTGGACAGCATGAGCACAGGAGCACCAGGGGTGCCAAGAAGAGCATTAATGGAACAGTGAGAATGATCACCGGGCCTGGTAAAACAACAACCTCCCCTAGCCAGAGATTTTGGTGCCTAGGAAAGCAGCAGCAGTAAGAATTCCACAAAAGATGCGGAAAGGTTAAGTACATTGCAGAGTGTTAGGGTGCTGTGTTTCAAAGCCGAGGACCACAGTGGGACCTGGGTGGCTCAATTAATTGAGTGTCCAACTTCGGCTCAGGTCATGATCTCACTGCTAGTGAGTTTGAGCCCCACGTCAGGCTCTGAGCTGTCAGAGCCTGCTTCACATTCTGTTGTCTCCTTCTCTGTCTGCCCCTCCCCCACTGGCACTCTGTCTCTCTCAAAAATAAACATTAAATAAATATATAAACAAAAAAAAAACATTTAAAATTTTAAAAAATAAATAAATAAAGGTGAGGACCACAGACTCTAGGAAAAAGCTTGCATTTTTACTAGTATTGCTTCATATGTATTCATGTACTATTCTAACTTTTCCATGGGTTAGAAATCTTACCCCCATCCCCCGAAACAAGTCAACTAGGGAAAAAAAAAATAGATGATAAATATTGCAATATATGTTTAGGAAAAACAAACAACAAAAAACAGTGATTCCTAACTCCCTACTGTACTCCCAGTGATTCAGATTTAATTGGTGTGGGATGAGATCAGGATCAACGTAGGTTAAAGGCTCTCAAGCAGGTTTGAAAACCGTTAAATCTGACAATTAATTATGTGCCAGTAACTATTAGGCCATACTCCCTGTGCTCCTGTTTTGTCTTACCGTTCTGTAGTTCTAACTGATGGATATCTTCATCTCTAGACCTGTCTTGCCCTTACAATGTCTTAAGACATAGTTAACGTCTTTCTCTACATCTTCATTTCTTCCAAATAGTTTATATTAATTGTTTTTTCTGTTTTTACTGGTGAAACCTACATTCTCCCAAGTCTCTAAGCTAAAGTGCAGTGAGTCATTTTTTCCCTGCCTTCCTATCAAACCAGAATCAATATTGCCAGCTCCTCCTTCCCACTCCCATCTTCATGACCATCATGAGAGACCTCACTGTCTCTCTCACTGTATCATTACAAGAGCCTCATGATGGTCTCTTACTTTTCTTACATACCCTTCTCCAATCAATCCTATGGATTGCAACCAAAGCTTCGAAAACCACACGTCAAAAAAAAAAACAAACAAACAACTTTTAAGTATCCTCATTAAAATGGAATATTATTAAGCCACTAAATGAAATAAAAATTTCCTGAGTTTGAAAATTCTCCATCATTTTCTCATGGCTTAAAACTCCAGGCCTATGCCACATAATACCATATGCCTACCTTATTTTTGAGTGAAAATTGAGACCTGCCTTTTCATGATCCGTACCCATATTAGAATTGTTCCCTGCACATTAATGCCCTCATCAACAACTTCTTCAAGGACAAGCACACACCTTCCTATAAAAAGCCCCTATTATTCCCTTTTAATAAATCCCCAAAGGTTTTTATTTATAATCAAACCCACTTTCTCACCTCTAATATTGGGAAACGGAGGTCTTCCATAAGGGGAATCCCTAGGTAGATTCTACATCCTTTCTTGTATCTCTATTTCTACTTTCACACACTCAGTTCTGCTCAGGGAAGTGGCAGGTTACTTTACTTACTGACAGTTCCTAAGTTGATCTTTATTTTACAGACTTCCTTATCTCATCTTTCTAATACCGACAAGGTATTAACTTGGAGAAAAGTACCAAAATGAACCTTCAGTTTTGTAAGTTCCCAGACAGCTACATGTTCCCAGTACATGTTCCTGCATGTACTTCATGTGGTCTGATAGCTTTGTAAAACGTTTACCTCTCTTATAGTCATTTTCTATCTTTCATTATAATTGTGCAATATTTCCCTCCATTATCCTCTTATCTTATTAAGGATTGGAAATGTCTTATCCATTTCTTTAACCTTTGCAATACTTAGAAGTTTGCATGCACCTGTCAGAATGGCTAACATTAACAATTCAGGCAACAGCAGATGTTGGCGAGGATGTGGAGAAAGAGGATCTCTTTTGCATTGTTGGTGGGAATGCAAACTGGTGCAGCCACTCTGGGAAACAGCATGGAGGTTCCTCAAAAAACTAATAGAACTACCCTACGACCCAGCAATTGCACTACTAGGCATTTATCCAAGGGATACAGGTATGCTGTTTCAAAGGGACACGCGCACCCCAGTGTTTATAGCAGCACTATCAACAATAGCCGAAGTAAGGAAAGAGCCCAAATGTCCATCCATGGATGGCTGGATAAAGAAGATGTGGTATATATATATACAAGGGAGTATTACTTGGCAATCAAAAAGAATGAAATCTTGCCATTTGCAACTATGTGGATGGAACTGGAGGGGATTATGCTAAGTGAAATAGTCAGAGGAAGACAAGTATCACATGACTTCACTCATATGAGGACGTTAAGAGACAAAACAGATGAACATAAGGGAAAGGAAACAAAAATAATATAAAAAACAGGGAGGGGGACAAAATGTAAGAGACTCATAAATATGGAGAACAGACAGAGGGTTACTGGAGGGGTTGTGGGAGGGGGAATGGACTAAATGGGTAAGGGGCACTAAGGAATCTACTCCTGAAATCATTGTTGCACTATATGCTAACTAATTTGGATATAAATTTAAAAAAATAAATTAAATTTTTAAAAGAGGAAAAAAATAAAATAAAATATTGCATAGTAAAAAAAAAAAAAAAAGGAAGTTTGCATACATTTGTTGTTTGGTAAATGTATACTGACCTGAACTGAACAGGTGTTTTTAGTGTTCTATACAAATCATTTTACTGTGCTCTAAAAAAAAATGACAGAATGATTATAATTGTTTCTATTATTCTTTTTCACAAAAAAGTAAAGTATTTTCATTTGAAATTATATTTGGTGGGTTACTGCTGAATTCTGTACCAATTAATTAAACTCTGGACCATGGGAAGAATAAGAATGGTAGAAATTGCTGGGAAGGCAAAAGAAGAGGTTTGTAGAAACTGACTAGTAAATGAGAAATAATGCTCCTTTTTATTAGATTAAACCAGCTTAAAATTGATATTTATTAAAATTTAAATTGATGAATGCTCCAAAACAGAACAGAGAAAGCTATAATTCCATCTTGCAATTCTAATGACAGTGAAGAACTAAATAAAATGTTCTCTGTCATTTTTTATACCACATAACCTTTGGATGATATTACAGTCTCATACCAAAGTGCATTTGTAAAAGAATATCCCTGCCCATATTAAATGCACTATATGGAAAAACATTACTTGTAATGAATATCTGTATAACATAATTATGTCAACACCTGCTAAGTACAAATGTGTTATTGTGTTTCAATCCCTAGTGCTGTGATTGTTTAGAATGTAAAGGAAAAGGAGAAAGAGAAGTGTTCTATTGTTTTATCTCACAGGAAAAAAGATATGTAATTCTCTATAAGGTTTTGAGGCCATGAAATTATTCTTAGCATTTAACACTTCCACTCAAAATAAGAACTATGTATCTTCTTCATCTTCCTGCCATATTTATTATTTCATTGAACAAGATGTCAAAAAAATAAAAAAAATTATACAGAACCCAAAATACAAAGTATAAAGGTGCAAAACGGGGAAAAAAAGAAGATGTCATCTGAAAATGAAAGAAGAGATAGGCCAAAGAGGACATCAATGATTAAAAATATCTTTACCTCAATCACATCTCATCATGTGAAAGAGAGTTTTAAAAAGAAACACAAATCTCTATTGTAGAAGTGAACAGAAGTAAAATTATTTTATCCAAACAAATTTATCAAAGGAAGTAGGATATCTAGGATAAAAGGAATTTTAACAGAAAGCAGGCAGAAATTCTTAAAATTCTTCCAAAAATGAGTTACTATTTATATTATGTAAATAAAATGTCAGAATATATTTGTGTTAAATATGTACATATTTATGGGCCTACATCAACTTGGATATATTTATTACTTCATCGGTTCTTCTTGGAAGATTTTTTTCCGATGGGGTTTATAGATATTTATTTTAAAATAATAATTTGTGAATCATATAGTATTTCCTTCATAAGTAGAAAGTATGTTTTGATAGTTGCAGATAAATATTTTTATGCTTAATGCAAATAACACAATTTCTTTTATTTTTCTTTTGTTACTTAGATAAGCTTTGTTTTTAAAGACAACATTTTTTTTCATTGCATCTTTCAAATCACTATTCCTTTATGTTATAAAGTTTTGATATTGTAGAGGATTCCTTAAAAAAATTTTTTCCTAGGGGCGCCTGGGTGGCTCAGTCAGTTGAGTGCCTGACTTTGGCTCAGGTCATGATCTCACAGTTCGTGAGTTAGAGCCCCATATCGGGCCCTGTGCTGACACCTCAGAGCCTGGAGCCTGCTTCGGATTCTGTATCTCCCTCTCTCTGTGCCCCTCCCCTACTCACACTCTGTCTCTTTGTCTCTCTCTCTATCTCAAAAAATAAACATTAAAAATTTTTTTTTTAATTTTTTCCTAAATAATTTCCATCATCTTTTCCTCCACTTTCCCCCTAAATTGTAATTAGGCCCTGTTTGTACACATATATCAAATAAAATTTCCCTTTGAATCTCCTTTAAGGGTGCCTGGGTGACTCAGTCGTCTGACTTCAGCTCAGATCAGGATCTCAAGGTTCGTGAGTTCGAGCCTCACATTGGGCTTTGTGCTGACAGCTCAGAGCCTGGAGTCTGCTTCAGATTCTATGTCTCACTCTCTCTCTTTCCCTCCCCAGTTCTCTCTCTCTCTCTTTCTCTCTCTCTCTCTCAACAAAAATCAATAAACATTTTAAAAAATTACATTTAATCTCTTCCAAAGACTCTAATTTTGTCTTATTCAATATCCCACCATCAATCCAAAAATGTATTTCTGACTCCAGTCTCATTAAGTTTCTTAAAGCATCCGTTTTAAATTCTGGGCTGTCTATAAAGTAAGTTAATAGATGTTGAGAGGTAGCTTACATATTTATAAGCACACACACTCCAAAGTCAGTCATTTCATTCATTCACATCCTTATATCCTACTAGTCAATAATCCTCTTAGCTCTACTGTGAAAATATATCTAAACATTTTTTAAATGTTTATTTATTTTTTTGAGACAGAGAGGGGGAGAGAGAGAGTGAGTGAGTTAGTGGGGGAGGGACAGAGAGAGAGGGAGACACAGAATCCAAAGCAGCCTCCAAATTCTGAGCTGTCAGCACAGATTTCGATGTGGGGCTGAAACTCATGAACCATGAGATCATGACCTGAGCCTAAGTGGGACGCTCAACCGACTGAGTCACCCAGGCACCCCTAGAGAGAGTGCATGGGGTAGGGGGAAAGTATATCTAGACTCCAACTATTTCTTACAATCTTTACCGTGACTTCCCAATGTTGTATGATTTTTCACTTTAATACCCCTGATTCATTGTCTCACTGCTTCAAAGAATAAAGAGGTGAACACAAAATAAAATGAGCAGCAGGCAAAAGTTTATCAGAGAATAAGATCAGAAAGGAAGAATAGTATGAAAGCTCTCTTTGCAGGGAGGGGGAATTCAAAAGTGAATACCCCCGACTATAGGCAAGGGTCTTTGTTTTATAAGGTTTGGGGCTGTTCCTCCCTTTTCCCCCCTTTGTTGGCCTGATAACTGCAGGTACTAAGTTACTGACTTTCTGTTGGAAACATAAAGGAGGAGTAGGTAGCGTTTGCTACTTTCTTAAGAAAAACTTTACATTTGAGGGAGTTTCTTTCATGGTCAGGCCTGATGCAGTTTCCCTCATGGTCTGACATTCCCAGCACTGTTTTAAAATATGTGTGTGAGGGGCGCCTGGGTGGCGCAGTCGGTTAAGCGTCCGACTTCAGCCAGGTCACTATCTCGCGGTCCGTGAGTTCGAGCCCCGCGTCAGGCTCTGGGCTGATGGCTCGAGCCCCGCGTCAGGCTCTGGGCTGATGGCTCGGAGCCTGGAGCCTGTTTCCGATTCTGTGTCTCCCTCTCTCTCTGCCCCTCCCCCGTTCATGCTCTGTCTCTCTCTGTCCCAAAAATAAATAAAAAACGTTGAAAAAAAAATTAAAAAAAAAAATAAAATATGTGTGTGTTTTTTCCTACATTCAGGGACCTTAAGTCCTAACTTTTCTCTCTCTACTTACTTAACAATATTTTTCCCTATCATACCAGTACATAATTTCTCACCTAAATTTTCATCAGAGTCTTTTAACTGGTTTCTCTCTTCTGACCTTGCCACCCCCCCGTGTCTGCTGCCCCCACTTTTGTGTCCTATGACCAACGTACTGTGGAAATTCTCTCCATTCCTCCCATTTCACTTGGGATGAAAGTCAAAGCCCTTAGTGATGCCTAAGCACTGTGCATGATCTGACCCCCATGGCCTCTCAGACCTCATTCCTTACCAATCTGCCCCCTCATTTCTTCTACTTTAGCTACACTGGATTTCCTGCTCTTCCTGTAGCACACCAGACCTGCTTCCCCCTCAACATTTCTGTATCTTATAGAAATCAAAGTGTTTTCTTTTCTTTTGTCTTAATGCTTATTTATTTATTTTTGAGACAGAAAGAGAGAGAGGGAGAGAGTGTCAGCAGAGGAGGGGTAGAGAGAGAGGGGACAGAGAATCCCAAGCAGACCCCATGCTGTCCGCACAGAGCCCAACGAGGGGCTCGAACTCACGAACCGTGAGATCACGACCTGAGGAGAAATCAGGAGTCGGATGCCTAACCTACTGAGCCACCCAGGTGCCCCCAAAGCGTTTTCTATTCATCAGATTCAGTAGGACATCATAAGTGTCACTACAGTCTGCTTTGTCTCACATTTGTTCAAATCTGTATTGAGCTCCTGCTTTGCAAACTCCTCTGGAAACTTATAAAATACAAATATTAAAACAAAAAATCACTTTCACAAAGGAGCAGTCTAGTGGAAGTCATAAATGCCCTAATGGGGATAAGCACAGGGAGCTATCAACCCAGAAGAAGATGTACCAGTACATGTTGTAGATACTCAAGCTTCCCAGAAGGGCTCAGCCTTGAAGGAGTGGCAAGGGTTACAAAAGCTAAGAAGAAATTCAGGAAGGGAATTTTAGGCAGAAGGCATAGGCAAAGAATTAGTAGAGGATGCAATTTATTTGGAGAACTCCAGGTTAAGTTCCTCTTCAATTTACAAATGACAAATGATAAACTTGGACAAGAGGTAAGGAGAGAAAACAGGGAGTTGTATACCTATATGTGTTAATTCAATCATTTTTCTATGACACGCTGTACTAAGTTCTGAAGAAATACTATAGTGACCAAAATTTTACAGATTTGCTCATGTTGTTTACAATATAGCTGGAGATAGCATGTGATTCGAAGGGGAAATTCCAAAGTGTTATGAGAGTACCCCGAAGTAGGCATGTAAGTCAAACTGGGAAAATTAATGGACACTTTTCCAAAAGATTAACAACAAAGGAGAAATCTAAAGTCTTCCTAGGCATTAGCTAGTGTCGTAGGCTGAAATGCGTCCCATTAAATTCAGATGGGTATGGCCCAACCCCCCATACCTCAGAAGGGGACTATATTTGGGAATAGGACTTTTAATGAGGTGATTGAGTGAATACAAATCGGTTAGTGTGGCCCTAATCCAATCCAACTTGTGTCCTTGTAAGAACAGGAAATTTGAACACATTGAGAGACACTGAGGGTACAGGTGTATGTGCACAGAGGGATGCTAATTATTTGATGCTACTTTCTCTTTTCTTTTTTTTTTTTGTATTTTTTTTTCAATGTTTTTTATTTATTTTTGGGACAGAGAGAGACAGAGCATGAACGGGGGAGGGGCAGAGAGAGAGGGAGACACAGAATCGGAAACAGGCTCCAGGCTCCGAGCCATCAGCCCAGAGCCTGACGCGGGGCTCGAACTCACAGACCGCGAGATCGTGACCTGGCTGAAGTCGGACGCTTAACCGACTGCGCCACCCAGGCGCCCCTACTTTCTCTTTTCTTAGCATATCACATATACTTCTTTTTTTTTAACTTTTTTAGTGGCTGCCCTAAGTTTACAATATACATTTACAACTAATCCAACCCAACTTTCAAATAATGCTATACCACTTCCCAGGCAGTATGAATACTTTATAAAACAAAGCGATCCTAATTCTTTCCTATCACTTATAATTGTTATTGCTGTCATTCATTTCACTTATATTTAAGTATACATAGTCTATGTATATATCAATAAGCATATACCATCAAATACATTGTTGCTATTGTTGTTTGAACAAATTGCTGTTACTTTAAGAATAAAAAAAATAAAATTTTTCATTTTACCTACACTTATCCTCCAATGCTCATGTTTTTTTTTTTAACGTAGAGCAGAATTTCTGACCTGTATACATTTCCTTCTCTTTAAAGAACTTCTGTTAACATATCTGGCAATACAGGTCTTCCAACAACAAATTCCCTCAATTTTTGTCTATTTGAGAAAGTCTTTATTTCTCCTTCACTTTTGAAAGAAAATTTTGCAGGATATAAAACTCTAGGGTTTTTTTTTTCAATGCTTTAATTCATCCTGTTCTTACATCATTTCTGAGGAGAAACTGACTATAACACTTTTTTGTACCTCCAAAGATAAGGTGCTTTTTATCCTCTCCTTCTTTTAGAATTTTTTCTTTATCTTTAATTTGAAAATGATATGTCTAGTTGAAACTGAATTGTCTAGGTATTAGTTTTAGGGGTATTTATCCTACTTGGTGTTCTGTGAGATTTGTAGGTCTGTGGGCTGATATCTGACATTAATTTGGGCAAATTCTCAGTCATCATTGTTTCAAATATTTCATCTATTCCTTCCTTTCTTTCTTTTCCTTCTAATATTCCCAATGTACATATGTTATACCTTTTGTAGTTGTCCCATAATCCTTGGATAGTTTGTTCTGGATTTTGTGGGGGTTTTTTTGTTTGTTTGTTTGTTTTTTGGATTTTTTCATCTTTCTTTTCTTTTTTCCATTCTCCCCCCCCACACACACACACACAAGGATTCTATTAATCTTCTATCTCAGAGATTCTTTCCTCAGTTGTGTTTATTCTACTAATAAGCCCTTCAAAGTCATTCCTCATTTCTGTCACAGTGTTTTTAATCTCTAGCATTTTTTTGTTTCTTTCTTTCTTAGGATATTTCCATCTCTCTTCTTACATTGTACATCTGTTTTGCATGCTGTCTACTTTATCTATTAGGGCCTTTACCATATTAATCACAGTTGTTTCTTTGAGTAAATACTGAATAGTGGAATTACTGGATCATATAGTATTTCTATTTTTAATTTTTTGAGAAACCTCCCTAGTGTATTCCACAGTGGCTATAACAAAAATGCAAAACAGGAAAAAAGAAAAGATAAAAGGAAAAAGAAAAGAAAAAAACCTAAAAGAACAAAAATAAGACTAGACAAATACAAAATAAAATATATTTTTTTAATTTAAAAGATTAAAAAAATAAAATTTAGTCTATTTTTTATTCTCCAGCACTATAGGGGATGGTATAGGCTTGTGGGCCCTGGGCTCACTGAGGTCACAAGCTCACTGTGAGTTAGAACCTGTTCCTTTCTGAGCTTTTAAGGTAGAGGGAAAGAGAATGTTCCTGAAGATCCTCAGTTCTCTGAACCCTGTCTTTTCTGTCTCTGTCTCAGAGGGATGACCAGGGCTGGTATGGGCTTGTTGAGGTTATAAGCTCATTGTAATGACCAGACCTGCCCATTATGGTGTCTGGACCCTGGTCCAGTCTGGGCTTTCAAGGTTGAGTGTGGACATAAACCATATTGTTCTCCAGCTCTTCTGGTCTGGAGAACTTTCCCACAGCTCCTCCACATCTCAACAGAGTTCTAGTGTTGCCTCTCTTATATTCTAGCTATTCTTATAAACTGTGACTTTTGTGTGTGTGTGTGTGTGTGTGTGCCCAAGGACAGAGGAATCTGTTCACTACTTTCCTTCTCCACTGCCTTCACAGTTTGGGGAGTGGGGGTTCCCTTTGTTACCATGTCTCCATCTTGTTATTCTCTTCTTGTTCTATTTTTGGTTATTCAGAAGCTGTTCAGTCAGCCCTCTGTTCTTCTTTGGGAGGACTTGTTCTATAAATATGTGTAATTTACAGTGTTCCATCAAAAAGTTGAGTCTTCACATGGTCTTCCTATGTGACCATCTTGGATGAGAACCAAGATGTATCTAACCTTTTCATTCCTACCGCTGCCATATATCAGGCCTTTATTTTCTCACATTTAAATTGTTTAACTGGCCTATCAGCCAATATCCCAATACTTGTCCCCTTTCTTCCTAACATTCCTGTTACCATAGTTTATCTTCCTTATTCACTGCTTTTATCAAGTCAATTTTCCTCCATGAAAACCTCAAGGACTCCTTGTGGTCCACAACATAAAATGCTAAGACTTCAGAATCCTTTCACTTGCATGACCCCACTCATAAATTGCTTAAACACTATCCTGGAGTCCAGACAGCCTGAACTATTTATTCTCACTCAACATCCATCCATTTCTTCTTCTTCTTTTTTTTTAATGAGCCTTTAGTCGATGCCTGTCTTGTGCAAATTACCCAAGGAATGTTAAGACAAATAAAACCTGCAAATGTTCACAACAAAGTTGGAAAGTCTTAGAAGTAATCAGACAAGTCCCTCAGAATTCACTGAGAACTGTGATGAACCTAAGATGAGATAGTGGAGGAGGTTCTCACAGGTGGTAATGCTTGAGCTGAATTGTGAATGCTAAAGAGAACCAATCCCAAAATGGAGAAAATGTACGAAAGAACTGGGAGCTCTGAAAGGGTGATGGTGAGAGATGAGGCTGGAGTGAACACACGGACATATGTATAGATCCATGCCAAGAAACAAAGTGTGAAGTTTCCTTCAAACTAACTGACCTGGATGCATGGATGATATAATATGCAGGGTGGGAAGGTAGCAGGAATAAAATCATTTTGATTAGGATGACCCCTAGTTTCCTGACATAGATCATAGGGTGAATACTGGATTTGTAGTCAAGGAACTAGAGGAGAAACAGGTTTGAGGGGGGAGAGTAGATGCATTTGGTACATAGTGAGTTTGCACTGCCTGAGGGAAATACAAATTGAAAAGTTCAGTTGGCTTTTCTCTTCTCTGTCCTTACCCACATTAGTCCCTCCACCTATAGTGCCCACCTTCTCTCTCCAACTCATCAAATCCTACCCAGTATACAACCTGCATCCCAGCCAATTGTCATAAAATCTTTGTCTCTCTGAAGTCACCTGAAACATTTACCTAAAAACTATTTAAATGCTGCTTGTCCAAATATGTGAGTCTTGTCTTTCAAAAAAGTTGTTCTGCCTCATCGTATGGTCTCATCTGAGAGGGGTCGGTACATTGTACAGGCAGTTCTTTTGTCCATTTTGATTTCAATTCCATAGCAACTAGTAGGACTTATTGGGGAGATAAAAGCAAGTTGGGTGCTGATTTGAGGAAAGAATTATGCTTTGGGGGAAATATACACTTGATACTGTAAATTATTTAGCCCAGTGATATTGACAAATGGCAGAGATGCAATACAGAAGTGGCTTCCCAGTAAAGGGTCACAGGTTGTGTTCCATTTTGTGCAGAGGGTATGCCAGAGCTGTATTGTATCTTAATAGACAGAGGCCTGGGCTGTGACCATTGTCATGTTTGTACATTAGTAAATTATTAGCTTTTTTGTGTGTGTGAGAAAAGAGTGCCTTTCTAGAGATTAATAGATATTGAAATCCATAGGTCTCGAGTTTGAATAATACTAACACTCCCTTCCTCCTCTGCCTTCCAACATACTGAAGCTTTAACATAAATTAATTAGGTTTTCAAAAAACTCAGCAAAAGAGAAAGATACATATGTAATGCTAAAATTCAGGGTGTACATTAATGGCCCAGGAGTGCACTGTGCTTGTAGCTGATGAATTGCAAGCATTGGATACTATTTCATTTTCTATGTATGACAAAAACATGTACCTAAAATTTGGATGGTACTTATGTATCAACTGTCCTTGCCTAATAAAATGAAACAGATTTGAAACCCAGATAACAAAGATATATATCCTCTTCCTAAATCAAATGACACTTTTTCAGAGATAATTCTTAGCAATAAAAAATAAGTATGAATAAACAGATTTTCTATACACTTAGTACAGTGAGAGAAAAATTGTGTTGCCTGTCTAATTTTTATGATTCTTTGAATTAAAAATCACTGTGGGGTTCAGTTTAAAAGGAGCTCAGTTCACAGTAGTATGGGTTAGCAATTCAAAAATTACTATCCGAGGGTATTAGAAAGAAGTCTATGAGCAAATCTATTAGTAGTGATGAAACCATATTTCTCCTGTTGGTCCAAGGAGTTAGAAATACGAAAACCAGAAGTTTTATGAAAAAAATATGGAAAAAGAAGACCAGAATAAACTCTGTTAGAGAGGTTCCGGAAGATGGCGGCGTAGGAGGACGCGGGGCTCACAACGCGTCCTGCCGATCACTTAGATTCCACCTACACCTGCCTAAAGAACCCAGAAAACCGCCAGAGGATTAGCAGAAGGGAGTCTCCGGAGTCAAGCGCAGACTAGAGGCCCACGGAAGAGGGTAGGAAGGGCGGCGAGGCGGTGCGCGCTCCACGGACTGGCGGGAGGGGGCCGGGGCGGAGGGGCGGCTCGCCGGCCAGAGCCCCCGAGTCTGGCTGGCAAAAGCGGAGGGGCCGGACGGACTGTGTTCCGACAGCAAGCGCGACTTAGCGTCTGGGAGGTCATAAGTTAACGGCTCTGCTCGGAAAGCGGGAAGGCTGGAGGACAAAGGGAGGGAGAGCTGCTGAGCCCCCGGACGGCAGAGCTCAGCTTGGCGGGGAACAAAGGCGCCAGCGCCATCTCCCCCGCCCATCCCCCAGCCAAAATCCCAAAGGGAACCAGTTCCTGCCAGGGAACTTGCTCGCTCCGCGCAAACACCCAACTCTGTGCTTCTGCGGAGCCAAACCTCCGGCGGCGGATCTGACTCCCTCCCGCTGCCACAGGGCTCCTCCTGAAGTGGATCACCTAAGGAGAAGCGAGCTAAGCCTGCCCCTCCACTCCCCGTGCACCTTGCCTACCCACCCCAGCTAATACGCCAGATCCCCAGCAACACAAGCCTGGCAGTGTGCGAGTAGCCCAGACGGGACACGCCACCCCACAGTGAATCCCGCCCCTAGGAGAGGGGAAGAGAAGGCACACACCAGTCTGACTGTGGCCCCAGCAGTGGGCTGGGGGCAGACATCGGGTCGGACTGCGGCCCCGCCCACTAACTCCAGTTATACACCACAGCACAGGGGAAGTGCACTGCAGGTCCTCACCACGCAAGGGACTCTCCAAAATGACCAAACGGAAGAATTCCCCTCAGAAGAATCTCCAGGAAATAACAACAGCTAATGAACTGATCAAAAAGGATTTAAATAATATAACAGAAAGTGAATTTAGAATAATAGTCATAAAATTAATCGCTGGGCTTGAAAACAGTATACAGGACAGCAGAGAATCTCTTGCCACAAAGATCGAGGGACTAAGGAACAGTCACGAGGAGTTGAAAAACGCTTTAAACGAAATGCAAAACAAAATGGAATCCACGATGGCTCGGCTTGAAGAGGCAGAGGAGAGAATAGGTGAACTAGAAGATAAAGTTATGGAGAAAGAGGAAGCTGAAAGAAAGAGAGATAAAAAAATCCAGGAGTATGAGGGGAAAATTAGAGAACTAAGTGATACACTAAAAAAAAATAATATACGCATAATTGGTATCCCAGAGGAGGAAGAGAGAGGGAAAGGTGCTGAAGGGGTACTTGAACAAATTATAGCTGAGAACTTCCCTGAACTGGGGAAGGAAAAAGGCATTGAAATCCAAGAGGCACAGAGAACTCCCTTCAGACGTAACTTGAATCGATCTTCTGCACGACATATCATAGTGAAACTGGCAAAATACAAGGATAAAGAGAAAATTCTGAAAGCAGCAAGGGATAAACGTGCCCTCACTTATAAAGGGAGACCTATAAGACTCGTGACTGATCTCTCCTTTGAAACTTGGCAGGCCAGAAAGGCTTGGCACGATATCTACAGTGTGCTAAACAGAAAAAATATGCAGCCGAGAATCCTTTATCCAGCAAGTCTGTCATTTAGAATAGAAGGAGAGATAAAGGTCTTCCCAAACAAACAAAAACTGAAGGAATTTGTCACCACGAAACCAGCCCTACAAGAGATCCTAAGGGGGATCCTGTGAGACAAAGTACCAGAGACATCACTACAAGCATAAAACATACAGACATCACAATGACTCTAAACCCATATCTTTCTATAATAACACTGAATGTAAATGGATTAAATGCGCCAACTAAAAGACATAGGGTATCAGAATGGATAAAAAAACAAGACCCATCTATTTGCTGTCTACAAGAGACTCATTTTAGATCTGAGGACACCTTTAGATTGAGAGTGAGGGGATGGAGAACTATTTATCATGCTCCTGGAAGCCAAAAGAAAGCTGGAGTAGCCATACTTATATCAGACAAACTAGACTTTAAATTAAAGGCTGTAACAAGAGATGAAGAAGGGCATTATATAATAATCACAGGGTCTATCCACCAGGAAGAGCTAACTATTATAAATGTCTATGCGCCAAATACCCGAGCCCCCAGATATATAAAACAATTACTCATAAACATAAGCAACCTTATTGATAAGAATGTGGTCATTGCAGGGGACTTTAACACCCCACTTACAGAAATGGATAGATCATCTAGACACACAGTCAATAAAGAAACAAGGGCCCTGAATGATACATTGGATCAGATGGACTTGACAGATATATTTAGAACTCTGCATCCCAAAGCAACAGAATATACTTTCTTCTCGAGTGCACATGGAACATTCTCCAAGATAGATCATATACTGGGTCACAAAACAGCCCTTCATAAGTTTACAAGAATTGAAATTATACCATGCATACTTTCAGACCACAATGCTATGAAGCTTGAAATCAACCACAGGAAAAAGTCTGGAAAACCTCCAAAAGCATGGAGGTTAAAGAACACCCTACTAACGAATGAGTGGGTCAACCAGGCAATTAGAGAAGAAATTAAAATATACATGGAAACAAACGAAAATGAAAATACAACAATCCAAACGCTTTGGGATGCAGCGAAGGCAGTCCTGAGAGGAAAATACATTGCAATCCAGGCCTATCTCAAGAAACAAGAAAAATCCCAAATACAAAATCTAACAGCACACCTAAAGGAAATAGAAGCAGAACAGCAAAGGCAGCCTAAACCCAGCAGAAGAAGAGAAATAATAAAGATCAGAGCAGAAATAAACAATATAGAATCTAAAAAAACGGTAGAGCAGATCAACGAAACCAAGAGTTGGTTTTTTGAAAAAATAAACAAAATTGACAAACCTCTAGCCAGGCTTCTCAAAAAGAAAAGGGAGATGACCCAAATAGATAAAATCATGAATGAAAATGGAATGATTACAACCAATCCCTCAGAGATACAAACAATTATCAGGGAATACTATGAAAAATTATATGCCAGCAAATTGGACAACCTGGAAGAAATGGACAAATTTCTAAACACCCACACTCTTCCAAAACTCAATCAGGAGGAAATAGAAAGCTTGAACAGACCCATAACCAGCGAAGAAATTGAATCGGTTATCAAAAATCTCCCAGCAAATAAGAGTCCAGGACCAGATGGCTTCCCAGTTCTACCAGACATTTAAAGCAGAGATAATACCTATCCTTCTCAAGCTATTCCAAGAAATAGAAAGGGAAGGAAAACTTCCAGACTCATTCTATGAAGCCAGTATTACTTTGATTCCTAAACCAGACAGAGACCCAGTAAAAAAAGAGAACTACAGGCCAATATCCCTGATGAATATGGATGCAAAAATTCTTAATAAGATACTAGCAAATCGAATTCAACAGCATATAAAAAGAATTATTCACCATGATCAAGTGGGATTCATTCCTGGGATGCAGGGCTGGTTCAACATTCGCAAATCGATCAACGTGATACATCACATTAACAAAAAAAAAGAGAAGAACCATATGAGCCTGTCAATCGATGCAGAAAAGGCCTTTGACAAAATCCAGCACCCTTTCTTAATAAAAACCCTTGAGAAAGTCGGGATAGAAGGAACATACTTAAAGATCATAAAGGCCATTTATGAAAAGCCCACAGCTAACATCATCCTCAACGGGGAAAAACTGAGAGCTTTTTCCCTGAGATCAGGAACACGACAGGGATGCCCACTGTCACCGCTGTTGTTTAATATAGTGCTGGAAGTTCTAGCATCAGCAATCAGACAACAAAAGGAAATCAAAGGCATCAAAATTGGCAAAGATGAAGTCAAGCTTTCGCTTTTTGCAGATGACATGATATTATACATGGAAAATCCGATAGACTCCACCAAAAGTCTGCTAGAACTGATACATGAATTCAGCAAAGTTGCAGGATACAAAATCAATGTGCAGAAATCAGTTGCATTCTTATACACTAACAATGAAGCAACAGAAAGACAAATGAAGAAACTGATCCCATTCACAATTGCACCAAGAAGCATAAAATACCTAGGAATAAATCTAACCAAAGATGTAAAAGATCTGTATGCTGAAAACTATAGAAAGCTTATGCAGGTAATTGAAGAAGATATAAAGAAATGGAAAGACATTCCCTGCTCATGGATTGGAAGAATAAATATTGTCAAAATGTCAATACTACCCAAAGCTATCTACACATTCAATGCAATCCCAATCAAAATTGCACCAGCATTCTTCTCGAAACTAGAACAAGCAATCCTAAAATTCATATGGAACCACAAAAGGCCCCGAATAGCCAAAGTAATTTTGAAGAAGACCAAAGCAGGAGGCATCACAATCCCAGACTTTAGCCTCTACTACAAAGCTGTCATCATCAAGACAGCATGGTATTGGCACAAAAACAGACACATAGACCAATGGAATAGAATAGAAACCCCAGAACTAGACCCACAAACGTATGGCCAACTCATCTTTGACAAAGCAGGAAAGAACATCCAATGGAAAAAAGACAGTCTCTTTAACAAATGGTGCTGGGAGAACTGGACAGCAACATGCAGAAGGTTGAAACTAGACCACTTTCTCACACCATTCACAAAAATAAACTCAAAATGGATAAAGGACCTGAATGTGAGACAGGAAACCATCAAAACCTTAGAGGAGAAAGCAGGAAAAGACCTCTCTGACCTCAGCCGTAGCAATCTCTTACTCGACACATCCCCAAAGGCAAGGGAATTAAAAGCAAAAATGAATTACTGGGACCTTATGAAGATAAAAAGCTTCTGCACAGCAAAGGAAACAACCAACAAAACTAAAAGGCAACCAACGGAATGGGAAAAGATATTTGCAAATGACATATCGGACAAAGGGCTAGTATCCAAAATCTATAAAGAGCTCACCAAACTCCACACCCGAAAAACAAATAACCCAGTGAAGAAATGGGCAGAAAACATGAATAGACACTTCTCTAAAGAAGACATCCGGATGGCCAACAGGCACATGAAAAGATGCTCAACGTCGCTCCTTATCAGGGAAATACAAATCAAAACCACACTCAGATACCACCTCACGCCAGTCAGAGTGGCCAAAATGAAGAAATCAGGAGACTATAGATGCTGGAGAGGATGTGGAGAAACAGGAACCCTCTTGCACTGTTGGTGGGAATGCAAATTGGTGCAGCCGCTCTGGAAAGCGGTGTGGAGGTTCCTCAGAAAATTAAAAATAGACCTACCCTATGACCCAGCAATAGCACTGCTAGGAATTTATCCAAGGGATACAGGAGTACTGATGCATAGGGGCACCTGTACCCCAATGTTTATAGCGACACTCTCAACAATAGCCAAATTATGGAAAGAGCCTAAATGTCCATCAACTGATGAATGGATAAAGAAATTGTGGTTTATATACACAATGGAATACTACGTGGCAATGAGAAAAAATGAAATATGGCCTTTTGTAGCAACATGGATGGAACTGGAGAGTGTGATGCTAAGTGAAATAAGCCATACAGAGAAAGACAGATACCATATGGTTTCACTCTTATGTGGATCCTGAGAAACTTAACAGAAACTCATGGGGGAGGGGAAGGAAAAAAAAAAAAAAAAAAA
>NC_064810.1:114364755-114367023 GCF_023721935.1 Panthera uncia | reverse complement strand
GGATGCAAAAATTCTTAATAAGATACTAGCAAATCGAATTCAACAGCATATAAAAAGAATTATTCACCATGATCAAGTGGGATTCATTCCTGGGATGCAGGGCTGGTTCAACATTCGCAAATCGATCAACGTGATACATCACATTAACAAAAAAAAAGAGAAGAACCATATGATCCTGTCAATCGATGCAGAAAAGGCCTTTGACAAAATCCAGCACCCTTTCTTAATAAAAACCCTTGAGAAAGTCGGGATAGAAGGAACATACTTAAAGATCATAAAGGCCATTTATGAAAAGCCCACAGCTAACATCATCCTCAACGGGGAAAAACTGAGAGCTTTTTCCCTGAGATCAGGAACACGACAGGGATGCCCACTGTCACCGCTGTTGTTTAATGTAGTGCTGGAAGTTCTAGCATCAGCAATCAGACAACAAAAGGAAATCAAAGGCATCAAAATTGGCAAAGACGAAGTCAAGCTTTCGCTTTTTGCAGATGACATGATATTATACATGGAAAATCCGATAGACTCCACCAAAAGTCTGCTAGAACTGATACATGAATTCAGCAAAGTTGCAGGATACAAAATCAATGTGCAGAAATCAGTTGCATTCTTATACACTAACAATGAAGCAACAGAAAGACAAATGAAGAAACTGATCCCATTCACAATTGCACCAAGAAGCATAAAATACCTAGGAATAAATCTAACCAAAGATGTAAAAGATCTGTATGCTGAAAACTATAGAAAGCTTATGCAGGTAATTGAAGAAGATATAAAGAAATGGAAAGACATTCCCTGCTCATGGATTGGAAGAATAAATATTGTCAAAATGTCAATACTACCCAAAGCTATCTACACATTCAATGCAATCCCAATCAAAATTGCACCAGCATTCTTCTCGAAACTAGAACAAGCAATCCTAAAATTCATATGGAACCACAAAAGGCCCCGAATAGCCAAAGTAATTTTGAAGAAGAAGACCAAAGCAGGAGGCATCACAATCCCAGACTTTAGCCTCTACTACAAAGCTGTCATCATCAAGTCAGCATGGTATTGGCATAAAAACAGACACATAGACCAATGGAATAGAATAGAAACCCCAGAACTAGACCCACAAACGTATGGCCAACTCATCTTTGACAAAGCAGGAAAGAACATCCAATGGAAAAAAGACAGTCTCTTTAACAAATGGTGCTGGGAGAACTGGACAGCAACATGCAGAAGGTTGAAACTAGACCACTTTCTCACACCATTCACAAAAATAAACTCAAAATGGATAAAGGACCTGAATGTGAGACAGGAAACCATCAAAACCTTAGAGGAGAAAGCAGGAAAAGACCTCTCTGACCTCAGCCATAGCAATCTCTTACTCGGCACATCCCCAAAGGCAAGGGAATTAAAAGCAAAAGTGAATTACTGGGACCTTATGAAGATAAAAAGCTTCTGCACAGCAAAGGAAACAACCAACAAAACTAAAAGGCAACCCACGGAATGGGAAAAGATATTTGCAAATGACACATCGGACAACGGGCTAGTATCCAAAATCTATAAAGAGCTCATCAAACTCCACACCCGAAAAACAAATAACCCAGTGAAGAAATGGGCAGAAAACATGAATAGACACTTCTCTAAAGAAGACATCCGGATGGCCAACAGGCACATGAAAAGATGTTCAACGTTGCTCCTTATCAGGGAAATACAAATCAAAACCACACTCAGATATCACCTCACGCCAGTCAGAGTAGCCAAAATGAACAAATCAGGAGACTATAGATGCTGGAGAGGATGTGGAGAAACAGGAACCCTCTTGCACTGTTGGTGGGAATGCAAATTGGTGCAGCCGCTCTGGAAAGCGGTGTGGAGGTTCCTCAGAAAATTAAAAATAGACCTACCCTATGACCCAGCAATAGCACTGCTAGGAATTTATCCAAGGGATACAGGAGTACTGATGCATAGGGGCACCTGTACCCCAATGTTTATAGCGACACTCTCAACAATAGCCAAATTATGGAAAGAGCCTAAATGTCCATCAACTGATGAATGGATAAAGAAATTGTGGTTTATATACACAATGGAATACTACGTGGCAATGAGAAAGAATGAAATATGGCCTTTTGTAGCAACATGGATGGAACTGGAGAGTGTGATGCTAAGTGAAATAAGCCATACAGAGAAAGACAGATACCATATGGTTTCACTCTTATGTGGATCCTGAGAAACTTAACAGAAACTCATGGGGGAGGGGAAGGAAAAAAAAAAAAAAAAAAA
>NC_064810.1:114343749-114364655 GCF_023721935.1 Panthera uncia | reverse complement strand
GATGGGGGGTGGGAGGGAGGGCAGGGTGGGTGATGGGTATTGAGGAGGGCACCTTTTGGGATGAGCACTGGGTGTTGTATGGAAACCAATTTGACAGTAAATTTCATATATTAAAAAAATAAATAAATAAAAATAAAAAAAAATAAAAAATAAAAAAAAATAAACTCTGTTATAATCAATTAAAATTGGAGGTAGTAGTATGAATGTATAGTTTTTAATACAGAGATATAGAAAAGAAATTATAGCTGGAGATAGGAAGATACAGATATATGTATATTTTGTAGCTCTTCCAACTGAAAGCGCCTAGAAATACAGCTACCCCTATAGCAATGAGCAAGCCTAACTCTCAGATACTGGTTTTTGTATACTATACCTGACTAACAAAAGCTGGGGCTCCTTAGAAAAATGACTGAGTCCAGGGCTATGGCAGAGAAAGTAAAAAATGAGTTTGGGACATCTTGTTGTAACATAAAGCAAGGACTGGCTGAATAAAATAATGGGAATATATCAGAAGGACAACGAAGCCAGCTTAAAATGGCTCTCACTGGACAGTTTAGGACAGTTTCATAAAAATGTATAGGAATAACAGAACATTCGTGACATAAAATAAGAATTCATATGAGCCCATACTAATACACATAAGTAAACAAATATATAAATGGAAAAGAATAATGAAGTTAGAAAGTCAAATAACCATCATTTGCAACTATCATAGAAATTACTCATTTAGCCACAAATATATAATGGGTAAAACTGGTGAGAAAAGTTTGGTGAGGATATTTATTATTGCAAAGTACTCTTCTATGAATTAGTTATTACTCAAAAAGGAAATATAGTAATTTTACAGTCGATGAATCTCACAAATATAGTCAAGTAATCAATCAACATCACCAATAATGGCACAAACCAATACTAGAAACCTCCTGACAGAATATACTAGAAAAGACACAGCATCGCTTCCATGGCCTTGACATCCAAAAATATATAATCTGAATTAAACCATAGTGAAACATCAGACAAACCCAAATTAAGGGACTTTCTAAATAGAGAGTATGATGATTATGTTTTTATTTAAAAATTTTTAAAAGTGTTTATTTATTTATTTTGAGAGAGAGAGAGAGAGAGAGAGCACAAACAGGGAAGGGGCCAAGAGAGAAGGGAGAGAGAATCCCACACAGGCTCCATGCTGTCAGTGCAGAGCCTGATTTGGGGCTCAGTCCCCTGAACCATGAGATCATGACCTGAGCTGAAATCAAGAGTGGGGAATTTAACTGACTGAGCCACCCAGGCACCCCATGATTGTTTCTTAATGGTACCTAACATACTACTCACATTCAATCAAATGGTCACGGAAATAAGTTCAGATAGCAGAAGTGATATGGAACAATGAATTCAGTATTAAAATATGAAATCATGGAACAGAAATGAAAATTCTGATCTTTCCCTTGTAAGTGGGTCACTCTTACCCAAAACGTCTCCAGTATTGACAAGATCAAGATGAACAAGACTGTACGTTTTATTTGAATGAATGTTGGCCATGTTCTCCAAATGTCTAAAGGGGAAGATATATTAATTTATGATAACTTTATAGTACAACATAACTTTATAGTACAACATGATAATGCAGGGAAAGGAAAATCAATGGTAGAAGCAAAATACACATAAATTTCAGGAAATCTATTCTTAAAAAATATACTTCAAACTGGCATTTTAAAATTGAATGAATCCTTACAAAGTCTCTAATAAATAATCTGAATTCATCATTTACAAATAAACTTAATCCAGATAGAATGACTTATCTAAGTTCATCTGGCTAATTAGATAATAACTATGAGATCTCAGTCATGTAGTTTAATGAATTTGAAATTTTTGATTTGCCTTTTTTATTTGTTTAAAAATTAAAATAACTGTTTAACATTTGTAGCTTTCCAGTAAAGAAGCAAATAATTGTATCCAAACTCTGTGGTAGCTAAAACCAAGGTATGACTATGTACTCAATATTAGCAAATGTTCACAGAATGGTTTCTTAATTATGCTCTAAAACTGGTATTTCACTAGTTTCTAAGATAGAAAACAATCTCCTTTGTGATTTTTGACTAGCTGATTGACTTTCAGGTACAGAATGATTGTAAAACTTTTAATCATTGTTCAAATGTGTGACATGAGTATTTCACATATGCATGGGGAAAATTATACTAGCTTTTAATTCTTATCCAGTGTATCTAAGAATGATCCTTCTATCATAAAATGTATAAGAACATGTAAAATAGAGGGGAAACAATGGATAACCATACTCAAATTTATCATTCTTACTAACAGCTTCTGAATATTAGGTATTCCATTTAGGAAAGTACTACAGTGAGTGACAGCTGCAGGCATTTGAGGACTAATGGTCATGTCATTAACCAGAGAGACCTTTCTAATGTAAAATCATGGAAGGTTAAACAAAATCCTTAGCATCATGGTGAAAATGGCTTTCTTAAATCTTAGCAATTATTGTTACAAATGTGTTTGAAAGAAAGCAAAGATTTTCTCTTTTTTCAGCTTTGTTGAGGTATATTGACAAATAAAATTATATGACCTTAAAGTGCATATCATGGTGATTTGATATACATATACATTAGGATTCCACCATGTGGGTAATTAATATGTCCATCACATATTTATTTTTTTTATTTCCAAGATTTTATTTAAATTCAAGTTAGTTAACATATAGCGTAGTATTGGATTCAGGAGTAGAATTTAGTGATTCATCCCTTATCTACAACACTCAGTGCTCCTCATAACAAATGCCCTCCTTAATGCCCGTCACCCATTTAGTGCCCCCACTGCCTTCCCCTCCAGCAAACCTCAGTTTGTTCTCTACAGTTAAACGTCTCTTATGGTTTGCATACCTCTCTGTTTTCCTCTTATTTTGTTTTTCTCCCCTACTGTAAGTTCATCTGTTTTGTTTCCCAAATTCCACATATGAGTGAAATCATATGGTATTTATCATTCTCTGACTTACTTTGCTTACCATAATACTCTCTAGTTCCATCCATGTCATTGCAAATGGGAAGATTTCATTCTTTTTGATGGCTGAGTAATATGCTATATTATAAATATATATTAGCACACACACATATCTATCTATCAATCTATCTATCATCTATCTATGTCACATATTATATATTCATTCATCAGTCGATGGACATTTGGGCTCTTTCCATAATTGGGCTATTGGTGATACTGCTCCTATAAACATTGGAGTGCATGTGTCCCTTCAAGTCAGTATTTTTGTATCCTGGGAGTAAGTACCTAGTAATGCATTTGCTGGGTCATGGGGTGGTTCTATCTTTAACTTTCTGAGGAACCTCCGCACTGTATTCCAGAGTGGCTGCACCAGTTTGCGTTCCCATCAACTTGTAAGAGGGTTCCCCTTTCTCTGAATCCTCACCAACTTCTGTTGTTTCCTGAGTTGTTAATTTTAGTCATTCTGACATGTGTGAGGTGTTATCTCATTGTGGTTTTATTTATTTATTTTTTTAACGTTTATTTATTTTTGAGACAGAGAGAGACAGAGCATGAACGGGGAAGGGGCAGAGAGAGAGGGAGACACAGAATCTGAAACAGGCTCCAGGCTCTGAACAGTCAGCACAGAGCCCGACGCGGGGCTTGAACTCATGGACCGCGAGATTGTGACCTGAGCCGAAGTCAGACGCTTAACCGACTAAGCCACCTAGGCACCTCTCATTGTGGTTTTAATTTGTATTTCCCTGATGATGAGTGACGCTGAGCATTTTTTTCATGTGTCTGGTAGCCATTTGTATGTCTTCTTTGGAGAGGTGTCTGTTCATGTCTTCTGCCCATTTCTTAGCAGGATTATTTGCTTTTTGGGTGCTGAGTTTGATAAGTTCTTTATAGATTTTGGATACTAGCCCCTTATCCAATATGTTATTTGCAAATATCTTCTCCCATTCCATAGTTTGCCTTTTACTTTTGTTGATTGTTTTCTTCACGATGCAGAAGCTTTTATCCTTATGAAATCCCAATAGTTCACGTTTGCTTCTATTTATCTTGCCTCCGGAGACGTGTCTAGTAAGAAGTTACTATGGCCAAGGTCAAAGAAGTTGCTGCCTGTGTTCTTCTCTAGGATTTTGGTGTTTTCCTGTCTCATATTTAGGACTTTCATCCATCTTGAATTTATGTTTGTGTATGGTGTAAGAAAGTGGTCCAGTTTCATTCTGCATGTCATTGTCCAATTTTTGCAAGACCATTTGTTGAACAGACTGTCTTTTTCCATCGCGTATTCTTTCCTGCTTTGTCAAAGGTTAGTTGACTATCTAGTTGTAGGTCCATTTTTGGGTTCTTTATGCTGTTCCATTTATCTATGTGTCTGTTTTTGTGCTAGTACCATACTGTCTTGATGATTACAGCTTTGCAGTCATCATTGCAAATGACGATGATTGTGATGCCTTTACTTTGGTTTTCCTTTGCAACATTCCTTTGGCTATTTGGGGACTTTTCTGGTTCCATACATATTTTATAATAGTTTGTTCTAGCTCTGTGAAAAATGCTTGTGGTATTTTGATAGAGACTGCATTGATTGTAGATTGCTTTGGGTAGTATTGACATTTTAACAATATTTTTTTTTTCCAATCCATGAGCATGGGATGTTTTCCCATTTCTTTGTGTCTTTTTCAATTACTTTCATAAGTTTTTTATAGTTTTCAGCATGCAGATGTTTTACATCTTTGGTTAGGTTTATTCCTAGCTATCTTATGGTATCTCATGATTTCTTTACGGCAATTGTAAATGGGATCAATTCCTTGTTTTCTCTTTCTGCTGCTTCATTATTGGTGTATAGAAATGCAACAGATTTCTCTATATTGATTTTATATCCCATGAGTTTGAGGGAAAGTTTGACTTCTTCCTTGCTGATTTGGATGCCTTTATTTTTGTTGTTGTTGTTGTTTTTGTTGTTGTTGTCTGATTGATGAAGCTAGGACTTCCAGTACTATGCTGAATGACAATGGTGAGGGTGGACAATCCCTGTTGTGTTCCTGAACTTGGGGGAAAAGCTTGCAGTTTTTCCCCATTGAGGATGAAATTAGCTATGGGCCTTTCATATATGGCCTTTATGATGTTGAACTTTCTTGAGGGTTTTTATTAACAAAGAATGCGATCTTTTGTCAAATGCTTTTTCTGCATCTATTGAGAGGATAATATGGTTCTTATCGTTTCTTTTATTAATGTGGTATATCATATTGACTGATTTGTAGATACTGAACCACATTTGCAGCCCAGGAATAAATTCCATTTGGTCATGTTGAATAATTCTTTTAATGTACTTTTGGATTTGATTTGCTAGTATCTTTTTGAGAATTTTTACATCCATGTTCACCAGGGATATTGGTCTATAATTCTCCTTTTTAGTGGGGTCTTTTTCTGGTTTTGGAATCAAGATAATGTTGATTTCATAGAATGAGTTTGGAACCTTTCCTTCCATTTCTATTTTTTTGAAATAGCTTGAGAAGAATGGGTATTAACTCTTCTTTAAATGTCTGGTAGATTTCTCCTGGGAAGCCATCTGGCCCAGGACTCTTGTTTTATGGGAGACTTTTGATAACTGATTCAATTTCTTAGCTGGCTATAGGTCTGTTCAAATTTTCTATTTCTTCCTGGTTCAGTTTTGGTAGTTTGTATGTTTCTAGGAATTTGTTCATTTCTTCCAGATTTCCCAGTTTGTGGCATATAATTTTTCATAGTATTCTGTTATAATTATTTGTCTTCCTGTGGTATTGGTTCTGATCTCTCCTCTTTCATTCATTATTCTATTTATTTGGGTCCTTTCTCTTTTCTAGGCTAGGCATTTATCAACTCTGTTTATTCCTTCACAGAACCAGCTCTTAGTTTCATTGATCTGTTGTACTGGACTTTTTTTGTCCCTAGCTACTTTCAGAATTATCTTTTTATCTTCATAGTTTACAAGTTTCACTATGATAGATCTTGGTGTTGACCTGTTCTTATTGATTTTGAGGGGAGTTCTCTGTGTGTCTTGCATTTGAATGCCTGTTCCCTTCCCAAGATTAGGGAAGTTCTCAGCTATAATTTGTTCCAATTTGTTCTGTCCCTTTTTCCTGTTCTTCTTCTTCTGGGACTCCTATGATACAGATATTATTGTACTTTATAGAAACACTGATTAAGTGTATATTTGTGATCTGCTAATTTTCTTTCCCTCTCCTTTTCAGTTTCATTATTTTCCATAATTTTGTCTTCTGTATCACCAATTCGATCCTCTGTTCCCACCATTTTCATTGTAATTACATCTGGTTGGTTTTGCAGCTCAGTTATAGCAGTTTTTATTTTGGCCTGACTAGTTTTTACATCTTGTATCTCTGCAGCAAGTGTCTGTCTGTAGTCTTCTATGCTTTTTGCAAGCCCAGGTAGTATTCTTATTACTGTGCTAAATTCTTGCTCAAATATCTTACTTATATCTGTTTTGAGCAAATCTCTGGATGTGGTTTCTTCTTGAACTTTCTTTGGGAGACAACTCCTCTGTGTTGTCATTTTGTCTAGGTTGCTGTCTTTTTCATGTTATGAAAGCTTGTTATGTTTCCTGCTCCTGAGTGTATTGCTGCATCAAGAAGGGGTTATATACTTTCCAGAGCCTGGTGCTTCTGGAAGTGTTTCTGGTGTATGCTCTGTGTACCCTGCTGTTGTGATTTGGCCACTCTCTCCCCCGTATCAGCCCTTTGCAGAGTTCCTCCTTGCTTGCAGTGGGGAATGTTCGGACCTTTGATTAGGTGTGCTTTAATTTGTTTGTTAAAATAAGCATGACTTAAAAAACACAAAGGCCTTGTCCAAGAAAAGAAAAGGCAGAGGAACAACAGCAACAACAAAAACCCAAACGCAGAGACAAACAAACTACTATAAACCTGATTCCAAGGAAAAAGGAAGCAAAAAAGAAGAAAGGAGAGAAAAAGAAGACTGTACCAAAAAAAGAGAAAAGGAAATTAACAATCAAACAATCGAACAAAAACACTGTAAGCCTGATAAAAAAAAAAAAAAGCAAGCCTGGTCCTGTTTCCACCAGAACTGAAGCTGACGCTTTGGAGCACTCTATGATCAGTAGACTTGGTGCATGAGGGGCCTGTGTTGGTCCTCTGGGGGGGGAGGCCTGCTGTGCTGCTCACAATCAGACCTGCCCTAGTAAAGATGCACCTGCAGGAGGGAGGAGGACCTGGTTTGATGTAGGCAGCGCCAGCACCCACTGCGGGCTGTGTCGCTGGGTGAAATCCCACCTTGCTGGTGGGCAGGGGAAGATGGCATCAGCCTGCCCTCTTGTCCCTGGATGGGAGAGCTGGCACCCACTGCTATTCAGGTAGCCATCACAGACAAGTGAACAGCCCCCTCCCCCCGGGGGGGCTACCCACATGCTGGGCACCACAGCTCTCCTGTGTTTTATCTCTCGCACATGTCTGGGATTCAAAATTCCAAACCTTTTTTTTTAATTTTTTAAATATTTTATTTATTTTTGAGAGAGAGAGAGAGAGAGCATGAGTGGGGGAGTAGAGAGAGAGGGAGACACAGAATCCAAAGCAGGCTCCAGGCTCTAATTTGTCAGCACAGAGCCCGACGCGGGGCTCGAACCCACGAACGGGGAGATCATGACCTGAGCTGAAGTCGGATGCGAGATCATGACCTGAGCTGAAGTTGGTGGCTTACCGACTGAGCCACCCAGTAGCCCCTCAAAATTGCAAATCTTAAAGGACCAGCAAGGCCCGGATCCACACCCCTCCCTTCCTGAGGAGAGCATCACAGTGTTGCACCTGGCGCCACTCTGCCTCAGAGCAAGCAATCCCATAGCCACGCAGGTGTCTAGAGTTTATGGTGAAACACAGGGAAAATCTGTGACCACTTTATCCGCCCTTTATAAGTGCCTCCAACCCCTGCTGTTGCATAGCCACTCAAAGGTACCGGCTGGGTCTTTTGACCTTGGAGAGGTAATATACCCATTTCCAAATGCTCTCTGGGAAGGGGAACTTTCCCAGTGTGACCCAGCAGATCCCCACATCTTGCTGTCTCCTCCAGGGCTTCCGCTCCTTCTCCCCGGGAGCACTGCTGCCTGCCTGGGGCTACTCCAGCAAATGGTATAGACTTCCAAACCTCAGCATTTCAGTTTGCAAAAATTTGTGATATTCAGTTCCTCACGATTCTCCAGTCAGTGGTTTTGGGGGAGTGCTTTTCTTGAGTGAGTCCAGTGCACTGCTCTCTCTCCCCTTCTCTTTCTCCTGCAAAAAGGCCTCCCACCCCTCTGTAGCACTTCAGCTTTTCTCCCTCCCAAATCCCCACTCCCTATCCTGTACCTACCATGTTCTCTTCCTCAAATTATGCAGATTGTTCTCTTAGTACTTGGGCTGATTTCCTAGGTGTTCAAAATCATTTGATGTTGACGTGGCTGTGTCTGAGGGATGAGACTAGCCCAGTGGCCTCCTGCTATAATGCCATCTTAACTCCTCCACATATTTATCATTTGTTAAATTTTTTGGTAGTACTTAAGTTCCACTTTCTTAGCAAATTTCAATTGTATGTTACAATGTTATCAACTATAGTCACTATGTTTCCCATTAGTTCCTCAGACCTGATTTACTATAATTAAAAGGTGTACCCTTGACCAACCTCTCCAAATTTCCCCTAATCCCCAGACCTTCGCAGCTACTTTGCTTTCTGTTTCTAAGAATTGGACTCTTTTTTTTTTTCCTTTTAGGTTCCACATAAAAGTGATCTGGTCTTGTCTTTCTCTGTTAGACTCATTGTGCTTAGTATAATAGTGTCAAGGTCATCCAAGTGGTTGCAAATGGTAGGAATTCTTTCTCATGGCTGAATAATATTCTATTGTATATACAAACCACATCTTTATCTCATTTGTTGATAGGTTTTTCCATATTGTGACTATTGTGAATACTACTGCAAAAAAAAAAAAACAAACATAGAAATGCAGATAGCTCTTCGACACACCAGTTTCATTTTCTTTGAATATATATCCCGAAGTGAGATTGCTGGGTAATATGGTAGTTCTATTTTAATTTCTAGAGGAAATTTCGTATTGTTTCCCATACTTGCTGGCTACATCAATTTACATTCATACAAATGGTACGTAAGAGTTTCCTTTTCTCCGCATCGTTATCAACACTTCTGTCTTTCTGATGATGGTCATTCTACCAGGTGTGAGGTGATATCTCATTGTAGTTTGGATTTGCCCTTTTTTTCTAATCACAGTGTTGTTTTTGTTTTGTTTTTACTATTGAGTTGCATGAACTCTTTATACATATTAAGTATTAACACCTTATCAGATACATGGTTTGCAAAATTTTCTCCCCTCCAATAGGTTGCCTTTACATCAACATTTTGTTAATTGTTTCCTTTGCTGTGCAAAAGCATTTTAGTTTGATGTAGTCCCATTTTCTGATTTTTTTGCTCTTATTGCCTTTCTTTTTGGTGTCAAATAAAAAAAATGCCAAGACTGATGTCAAAAAGGGTACTTATTATGTTCTTCTGGTTTCAGGGTCTCATGTTCCAGTCTTGATGTTTGCATGTGGTGTAAGACAGTAATCTAGTTCCATTTTTTTTCCTTAGAGTTTTTCTAGTCTCATTTGTTGGAAAGACTATCCTTTACTCATTGTATATGCTTGGCTTCTTTGTCATAAATTAAATGAATGTGTGTGTGTGTGTGTGTGTGTGTGTGTGTATTTCTGAACTCTCTACTCTGTTGCATTGACCTGTCTTTTTATGCCAATAGTATATTGTTTTGATTGCTATAGCTTTGTAATATAGTTCGAAATCAGGAGGTGTAATGCCTCTAGTTTTGTTCTTCTTGCTCAAGGTTGCTTTGATGATTCAGGGGCTTTTTTGTAGTTCCACACAAATCTGAGGATTGCTTTTTGTATTTCTGTGAAAAATGCCATTGAAATTGTGATAGAAATTGTGTTGAATCTGTAGGTCACTTCAGGTAGTATGGACATTTTAAGAATATTAATTTTTCTCATCTATGAACATTGAATATTTGTCTGTTTGTGTTTTCTTCAGTTTCTTTCATCAATGTCTTATTTTCTTCAGTACAGGTCAGTTTTCAGTGTACCGGTCTTTCACCTCCTTGGTTAAAGTTACTCTTACACATTCTTTTTTGATGCAGTGTAACTGGGATTATTTTTCTAATATTAATGTAGATACATAACTGATTTTGAATATTGATTTTGTATCCTGAAACTTTACTGAATTCACTTATTCTAACAGCTTTTTTGGTGGAGTCTTTAAGGCTTTCTCTATATAATAATATGCCATCTGCAAATAGGGACAGTCTTATTTCTTCCTGTCTGATCTGGATGCTTTGTCTGTTTTTCTTACCTACTTGCTCTGGCTAAGACATCCAGTACCAAGTTGAAAAAAAGTGGTGAGAGTGGACATCTTGGCTTATTCCTGATCTTAGAGAAAAACTTTCAGGTTTTCATCTTTGAGTATGAAAATAGCTGTGGACTTGCTATATATATAATCTTTATTATTCCTTCTATGTCTAGCTTGTTCAGAGTTTTTATCTTGAATGAACTTGAATTTTCCCAAATGCTTTTTCTGTGTCTACTGAGATGGTCCTATGAGTTTTATCCTTCACTTTGTTAATGTGGTATATCATATTGATTGATATGCAGATGTTGAACCATCCTTGCATCTCTGGAATAAATCCCACTTGATCATGGTGTATGATCCTTTGGATATATTGTTGAATTTGGTGTGCTAATATTTTGTTGGGGATATTTGGATCTATGTTCATCGGGGATTTGGGCCTGTAATTTTCTTTTCATGGAGTGTCCTTGTCTGGTTTGAATATCTGGATAATGCTGGCCTTGTAAAATGAGTTTAGATCTCTTCCTTCCTCTTCTTTTCTGTTTTATTGGAAGAGTTGAAAAGCATTGGTATTAATTCTTCTTTAAATGTTTGGTATTATTTACCAGTGAAACCGTCTGTTCCTGGACTGTTCTTTGTTGAGAAGTTTGTTATTATTTTAATCTCTATACTAGTAATTGGCCTTTTAGATTTTCTGTTTCTTCATGATACAGTCTTGGTAGGTTGTATGTTTCTAGGAATTTATCCGTTTTTTTTTTTTAAATGTTTATTTATTTTTGAGACAGAGACAGAGCATGAACAGGGGAGGGTCAGAGAGAGAGGGAGACACAGATTCCGAAACAGGCTCCAGGCTCTGAGCCGTCAGCACAGAGCCCTATGCGGGGCTTGAACTCACGAACCGTGAGATCATGACCTGAGCCGAAGTCGGACGCTTAACCGACTGAGCCACCCAGGCGCCCTGGAATTTATCCGTTTCTTATAGGTTATCCAGTTTGGTGGCATTTAATTTTTCATTATAGTGTTATCTTCTGTGATATCAGTTGTAGTGCCTCCTCTCTGATTTCTGATTCTGATGCTATTTATTTGAGTTGTGTCTCTTTTCTTCTTTATAAGTGTAGCTAAGGGCTTGTATTTTTTTTAAGTTTTTTTAATGTTTATTTATTTTTGAGAGAAAGACAGAGTGCAATTGGGGGAGGAGGAGAGAGAGAGGGAGACACAGAATCTGAGGCAGGCTCCAGGCTCTGAGTGGTCAGCAAAGAGCCCGACGCCAGGCTTGAACCGACAAACCATGAGATCGTGACGTGAGCTGAAGTCCGATGCTTAACAAACTGAGCCACTCAGGTACCCCAAGGATTTGTATTTTATGTTTTCAAAAAAAAACCTTGTTCTTAATTCAATTAGTCTCTGTCTTTTTATTTTCCATTTTATTTATTTCTGCTCTGATTGTTATGTCCTTCCTTCCACTACATTCAGTTTTTTTCTTTTTCTGGTTCATTGAGGTAAAAATGTAGGTTGTTTAATAGGAAATCTTTCTTTTTTCTTAATTTAAGCATTTATTTGCTATAACTTGCCTCTTAGTGGCTATTTTCTACTTAGTCATTACAAAATAAGCATTACCTTATGTCCTATCATAAGAAAGTTCAAAATGTAGCCAGAATTCATTTGTACATTTATATTGTATTCTGTTCTTTTTTTTTTATTTTTTTGAACTTTATTCAGTTTTGAGAGACAGAGCCGTCAGCACAGAGCCCGATGCAGGGCTTGAACTCACGAACCGTGAGATCATGACCTGAGCCAAAGTCAGATGCTCAACTGACTGAGCCACCCAGGCGCCCCTGGTATTCTGTTCTTAATACTAAATTTCAAGAAGATTTTAAGATTTTATTAATACTTGTTATTCCTTGTGTATTTTTACACATAAAAATTTAACTTCTAAAAACTCAACGAGGGCATAAGAATATTCACTTATCAAAGAATATATACAAACGGCAAATAAGCACATGAAAAGATGCTAAACATCATTAGTAATTAAGGAAATGCAAATCAAAAGCATCATGCAATATCATTACACATACAGTGAAATGGCTAAAATTAAAAAGATGAGCGGGGCGCCTGGGTGGCTCGGTTGGTTAAGCGTCCAACTTCGGCTCAGGTCATGATCTCACGGTCTGTGAGTTCGAGGCCCGCGTCGGGCTCTGTGCTGACTGCTCAGAGCCTGGAGCCTGTTTCAGATTCTGTGTCTCCCTCTCTCTCTGCCCCTCCCCTGTTCATGCTCTGTCTCTCTCTGTCTCAAAAATAAATAAACGTTAAAAATTTGGAAAAAAAAAAAAAGATGAGCAAAAACGGGTTTTGACAAACGTATGGAGTAACTGAAATTCTCCATAGATGAGATTGAAAAACACTAAAGCCACTTTTAAAACAGCTTGGAAATTTCTAAAAAAGTAAACATATATCTGCCATGTGACCAAGCAATCACCATCTTAGATATTTGTTCAAGAGAGATAAAAACATTCATCACAAAGACTTATATTCAGATTTTCCCAGAAGCTTTGTTTATAATCTCAAAAGATTTTAACAATTCTGCCACTTGCAACAGCATGGATGAACCTTGAAAACAGTATGCCAAGTTAAATAAGTCAGTCACAAAAGGACAAATATGGCATGGTTCCACTTATGAAGAATCCAAAATAGTCAAATCTTAGAAACAGAGTAGAATGGTGGTTGCCAGGAGCTTGGGAGAGAGGGAAATAGGGAGTTGCTGTTCGATGGGTATAAAGTTTTAGTGTTATGCAAGATGAATAAGGTCTATAAACCTGCCATCTACAATATTGTAACAATACCCTATTGTATGTACATTTAAAAATGTTTTCAGGGGCTAGATTTCATGTTAAATGTTTTATCACAATAATAATAAATACTGGAACAACTTAAATCCCATCAACTGGTAAATAGATAAACTGTAGTACATGCATAACTATAGAATCTTACCCAGCCATAAAAAGGAACAAACTGGTGAGATACTGTAAAACATGGATATATCTCAAAAGCATCTTTCTAAATGAAATAAGCCAAATGTAAAACAAGATACCAAAAAATTTCATTTCTATAAAATTCCTTAAAAATGCCAAACTCTAGTGACAGAAACTATAGGACTGGTTTTCAGTGGCTGGGGGTCTAGGAAGGAGATGGGCTGCAAACTGACACATTGGAACTTTTTTAGATGACAGAAATGTACAATATTACCATCATGGTGGGAATTAGGTGACTGTGTACGTTTGTCAAAACTTGTCAGATTAAACCCCATTTAACCTCACCTAAAAAGTAGCTAAGATATCATAGAAATAATTTAAGTATTTCTGCAATGATGCATGAAATTTCTTCATTTACTCAAAAAAGATAGATATATTTTGTATCTCGCCGGCTGTACACCAAAATCCATTCTTTCCTCCTAACAGAGTAATAGAGTTCCAACTGGGACATGATTGCTCAGCTGCGGACTGCTTTTCTTAACCTCATTCAGCCCACTGTGGCCTAGTGATGAAGTTCTATCAATAGCAAAGGAATGGAAAGAATATCAGCGATCAAGAGTTTTGACCCTTGGCTTTCAATCTTTGTCCTCTACTCTCTAAAATGGAAATGATGAGGACGGTCTTGGAGGTCATATATATAACATGGCACTGTTAGTTACTACCAGGCTCTGGGGCACAGAGCCATGAATTCACTAACATCACCTACTTTGGACTGTTCTTGAATGAGAAATTACATTTGTCGTTAAGTAGCCTATCCTACTCTAACTAAAACACTTCCCTTACTACAATTTCTCTTTCCTCTCAGAATATTCCCATTATATATTGTTACATGAATCAAGCAATTTACAGGACAATGTGTACTGTTGACTACCATCTGTTTCAAACTACTGCTAATATTTGGGGGACAATCAAATGACTAGGAGACAGGGACAGAGGGAAGAATTTCATTATATGCCATTGTGGAATGGCATTCACGGAAAACACTAGGATTTTTATTTTTGTACTGTGTGAATGTGCACTCCATAAATGATAGAGCTTAAATTAGGAAATAATAAAATGCAAAAAATAAATTATCTTGACATTGTTTCTAGCATATTTAATTGCAGAGACTCTGTGGATGCTCTGCACACACCAAGAGATATTATGAACTCAGAAGGACTGTAGAACCAATGTATATAAATGACTTTGCAGAATGCTTGACACATAATAGGATATTAAATGTTTCCTCCTCTTCATATTTGCATGGTACTTCACAATCGTGTCAGTAGCATCTTTCTAGACCACTCTTGAAGTGTGGGCATGCACATTTAAATGGAATGCAAGATGATTTGAGGTTGCGCAGGCGGTGTTTATATGTAGTACAAGGAAAAAAATTATAGAGCATTCACTCAGCAGGATTCTCTTTTCAGTCTTTCTGATATCAAATTTGACCATAACTTTTTAGGTTATTTGAAACACAATGTTCCATCAGTTTCAGATGTTCAACATAGTGATTCAACAAGTTTATAGATTATGCTCTACTCCCCACAAGGGTGGTTACCATCTGTCACCATACAGTGCTATTATAACACCATTGACTAATTCCTTACACTATGCCTTCTATTCCTGTGACCATCATTCCATAAGTGGAAGCCTCTATCTCTCACTGCCCTTCACCCATGTTGCTGATCTTTCCATCATCCCTTGTCCTCTGCCAACCATAAGTTCTCTGTATTCATTGGTCTGTTTCTTCATTTTGTTTATTGATTCTTTTTTTTTTTTTTAGTCCACATACAAGTGAAATCATATGGTATTTGATTTTCTCAGGCTGACTTATTTCATTTAGCATAGTACACTCTAGGTCCATACATGTCACAAATAGGAAGCGCTCATCCTCTTTTTATGGCTGCATAATATTCTATCTAGTATGTATATATTTATGTATGTATGTATACAGATATATGTGTGATTACACATATACATACATACACACATCACATCTTATTCATTTGTCTTTTGATGGACATTTTGGTTGCTTCCATATCTTGGCTATTGTAAATAACACTGCAATAGACAAAGGGGTACATGTTTCTTTTTGAATTAGTGTTTTTATTTTCCTTGGGTAGATACTTAGTAGTGGAATTATTGGGTCATGTCATATTTCTATTTTTAATTTTTTTAAAAAAATCTATAAACACTTCTACAGTGGTTGTATCAATGGACATTCCTACCAACAGTGCACAAGAGGTTGTTTTTTTCCACATCCTTACCACCCCTTATTCCTTTTTTTTTTAATCTAGTGATTTTTGTAGGTGTCAGGTAATATCTTACTGATTAGTGATGTTAAACATCTTTTCATGTGTCTTTTGACCATCTGTATATCTTCTTTGAAAAAATATCTATTCTGTCTGCCCATTTTTTAATTGGACTTTTCGGTGTTCAGTTGTATAAGTTCTTTATGTATTTTGGATATTAACCCTTATTGGATATTTCATTTGCAAACATCTCCTCTCAATCAGTAGGTGGCCTTGTCGTTTTGTTGATGATTTCTTTCACTGTGCAAAAGCTTTCTATTGTAATGTATTCCCAATTGTTTATTTTTTGCCTTTGTTTCCCTTACCTTAGGAGATATATGTAGAAAAATGTTGCTATGGCTAATGTCAGAGAATTTACTGCTTGTGTTCTCTTCTAGAATTTTTATGGTTTCAGGTCTCACATATAGGTCTGTAATCCATTTTGAGTTTATTTTTGTTTATAGTGTTAGAAAGTGGTCCAGTTTTTCTTTTACATATAGCTGTCCAGATTTCCCAGAACCATTTGTTGAAGAGATTCTCTCCCCATTGTATATTTTTGCCTTATTTGTCTTGGATTAATTGACCATATAAATGTAGGTTTATTTCTGGACTGTCTATTCTACTGATCTATATGTCTGTTTTTGTGCCAGTACCATACTGTTTCTATTACTACAGCTTTGTAATATATCTTGAAATCTGGAATATTGATACCAGCAGCTTTTTCTACTTTCTCAATTGCTTTGGCTATTTGGGGTCTTCTGTGGTTCCATTCAAATTTTAGGATTGTTTGTTCCACTTCTGTGAAAAATGCTGCTGGTATTTTGATATGGATTTGCATTAAATCTATAGATTTCTTTGAGTACTGTGAACATTTTATTTATTTTATTTTTTATTTTTTTTCAACGTTTTTTTATTTATTTTTGGGACAGAGAGAGACAGAGCATGAACGGGGGAGGGGCAGAGAGAGAGGGAGACACAGAATCGGAAACAGGCTCCAGGCTCCGAGCCATCAGCCCAGAGCCTGACGCGGGGCTCGAACTCACGGACCGCAAGATCGTGACCTGGCTGAAGTCGGACGCTTAACCGACTGCGCCACCCAGGCACCCCAGAGTACTGTGAACATTTTAACATCTATCCAATACTTGCTAATCTACCACAAGGTTTGGACCTTTGAAGTAAAGAGTCTGGCTAGAACTTAATAGATACATACTGTTTACTATGTGTGTCTGTTTTATTCTTACCCCATATTAAAATAATTGTTACCAGTGCTCTAGTCCTAGAACTGATTTTTATATATGTGTAGTTAAGTAAAAATTCGGATCAATTAAATATAAAATTCTACGTACTTATTAGCACAAGTTATTCTGTGATGGGACAAAGAATAATCACAGAAGGGCACATGAAGTTTTATGTAAAATGCCATTCTTGAAAAATTTTACCTCTCCCATGAAAGCTTTCTAAACCACTCTTGCAGGAAATTATCTCTCCTTCTGAACTGTTAAATTGTCTGCCTATATTTCTCATTTATTTAATCAATTCTATCTTTTCTTTTTTCCCAAGTTTTATTGAGAAGTAATTGACTTATATCACTGTTTAAGTTTAAGGCAAATGTATGATGATTTTACTTACATATATTATGAAATGATAGCCCCAGTAGGTTCAGCTAACATCCATCTTCTCATATAGCTACAGTAAAAAGAAAAGAAATAAAAAATAAAATACTTTCTCCTTGTGATGAGACCTTGTAGAATTTACTGTGTTAACTGTTCTGTATATCATACTATAGTATTCGCTATAGTGATCATGTTGTACATTATATCCCTAGTACTTATTTATCTTTTAACTGGAAGTTTGAACCTTTTGATCACCTTCCTCCCAATATCCTCTCCCCACCCTCTCTCTCTAGTAACTGCAAGCCTTATCTCTATTTCTATGAGTTATTTACTTTATTTTATTTTTTGGATTCCACATATAAGTGGGATTATAAAGTGCCTTTCTCTGTTTGACTTAATTAAGCAGAATGTCTTCAGGGTCCATTTATGTTGTCACAAGTGGTAGAACTTCTCATTTTTTTTATTACTGATTAATATTCAGTTGTATATGCAAACATCTTTTTTGTTCCTTCATCTGTTGATGGACCCTTAGGTTGTTTCTATGCCTTAGCTATTGTAAATAATGCTCCTTTCAACAAGGGGTGCAGATATTTTGAATCCGTTTTTGATTCCCAGAAGTGAAATTGCTAGATTATGTAGTAGTTGCATTTTTTAACTCTTTGAAGGTCCTTCATCTTGCTTTCCATGGGGGCTATACCAATCTGCAATCTTACCAACAGTTCACAGCGGTTCCCTTTCCCCGCATTCACACCAGCATTTGTTATCCCTTGTCTTTTTGTTGATAGTCATTTTAATAGGCATGAGGCTCTATCTCAGTGTGGTTTTAATTTTCATATCCCAATGACTAATGGTACTGAGTATCTTTTCACATTGGCCTTTGTATATCTTCTTTGAAGATATGTCTAATCAGGTCCTTTAACCATTTTTAAGTTGTGTTTCTTTTCTTTTTGCTATTGAGTTCTTTTGGATATTAACCCTTTGTCAGATAATTGGTTTGCAAATATTTTTTTTTTGCACTCTGTAACTTGTCTTTTCACTTTGTCGATAATTTTTTTTGCTATGCAGATTTTTTTTCAAATTTTTATTTACTTTCTAGTTAGTTAACATATAGTGTAATATTGGTTTCAGGAGTAGAATGTTGTGATTCATAACTTACATATAACACTCAGTTGCTGTGCAGATTTTAGTTTGATATAGTCCCACTTATTATTTTTTTTTAAATTTTGTTTCTTGTGTTTTGAGTAATATGTCCAAAAAGTCATTACCAATACCCATATCAATTCTTTCACATTCCATTCTTATTCGTACATATATTCTTCTTTATGTGAATATCTAATTAAGCACCATTTATTGAAATGGAGGTTTTTCTCCATTGGGTATATTGGCTACCTTGTCATATATTAGTTGAATATGCTTAGGTTTATTTCTGGGCTCTCAATTCTGTTCCATCAGTTTGTCTGTTTTTATGCCAGTACCATAAAGTTTTGATAATCCTAGCTTTATAGTATAGTTTGAAATCAAGATATGATCAAGATATGTGATGCTTCCTGCTTTGTTCTTTCTTGGCATTTCTTTGACTATTTAGGGTAATTTGTGGTTCCATGAAATTGTAGGAGTGTGGTTTTTTTTTCTCCCTCTGTAAAAAATGACATTGGAGTCTTGTTAGGGATTGCACTGAGTACACAGATGGCATTTGGTAGTATTGACATTTTAACAATATTCCTCCAATCTATGAACACATGGTACCTTTCTATTTATTTGTGTTCTACCATATCTTTCATAGATGTTTTATAATTTTGAAGATAGAAATATTTCACTTCCTTAGTTAAATTTATTTGAAGTATTTTATTGTTTTTGATGCTATTACAAATGGGATTAATTTCTTTTCCAGAAAATTTATTGTTAATGTATAGAAATACTATTAACTTTTGTATGTTAATTGTGTACCTTGCAACTTTACTGAACTTATTGATTAAATCTAATAGTGTTTTGGTTGAGTCTTCACGATTTTACACATATAAAGTTATGTTGTCTGCAAAATAAAGTGAATTTTACTTCTTTCTTTCCAATTTTGATACATTTTTTTCCTTGCCTGATGGCTCTAGCTAGGATTTTAATACTATGTTGAATAGGAGTAGTGAGTGTGGGTGCTCTGGTTTTGTTCCTGATCTGAGGGGAAAAGCTTTCAACTTTCACCATTGAGTATGATATTATCTGTGACTTATCATATATAGACCATTATTACGTTGAGATACATTCCTTCTGTGCCTAATTTGTTCAGCATTTTTGTCATGAATGAAAGGTGAATTTTGTCAAATGCCTTTTTCTGCATCTATTGAGATGATTATATGATTCTTTCATTCTATTAGTGTGATATATCATTGTTTGATTTGCAAATATTGAACTATCCTTGCATCCCTGGAATAACTCCCACTTGATCATGGTGAATGATTTTGTTTTTCAATGTACTGGTGAATTCTAACTGCTTGTATTTTATTGAAAAATTTTATTTTTTATTTATCTAAATTTTTTTTAATGTTTATTTATTTTTGAGAGAAAGAGTGCGAATGGGAGAGGGACAGAGAGGGAAACAGAATCTGAAACAGGCTCCCGGCTCTGAGCTGTCAGCACAGAGCCTGAAGCAGGGCTCAAACTCATGAACTGCAAGATCATGACCTGAGCCGAAGTCGGACACTTAAACAACTGAGCCATCCAGGTACCCCTTATTGAGAATTTTTAAATTTTTGTGCATCAGTGGTATTGGCCTGTAGATTTCTTTTTTAGTGGTGTCTTTTTCTGGTTTGGGTATCAAAATAATGCTGGCCTCATAAACTGAGTTTGGAAGTATTTCATCCTCTTTGTTTTTTTGAGGGGGTGCGATTTGAGACAGATTGGTGTTATTTCTTTAAATGTTTGGTAAAATTCATAAGTGAAGCCATGTGGTACTGTGCTTTTCTTCATTGGGAGATTTTTTAAAAAATTTTTTAACATTTATTTATTTTTGAGACATAGAGAGACAGAGCATGAGTGGGGGAGGGTCAGAGAGAGAGGGAGACACAGAATCTGAAGTAGGCTCCAGGATCTGAGCTATCAGCACACAGCCCGATGTAGGGCTCGAACTCACAGAGCGTGAGATCATGACCTGAGCCGAAGTCGGACGCTTAGCCGTCTGAGCCACCCAGGCGCCCCTTCATTGGGAGATTTTTGATTACTGACTCAATCTCCTTATTGGTAATTGGTCTACTTGAATTTCCTTTCTTCCTGTTCAGTCTTGGAAAGTTGTATATTCCTAGGAATTTATGTATTTCTTCCAGGTTATCCAATTCATTGACATGTAATGGTTCATTGTAGTCTCTTCTGATCATCTGTATTTCTGTGATGTCAGTTGTGTGCTTCATTTCTAATTTAACTCTTTGGGTACTTTCTCTAGGTTTGTCTAAGCATTTGTCCATTTTATTTATCATTTCAAACATCAAACTCTTAGATTGACTAATCTTTTTCAATTGTTTTTTGTTCTCAATTTCATTTCTTTCTGCTCTGTTCTTTATTATTTCCTTTCTTCCGTCCCTTCCCTCCCTTCCCTCCCTTCCCTCCCTTCCCTCCCTTCCCTC